>NW_015539856.1:950148-970153 GCF_001515605.1 Sinocyclocheilus anshuiensis
ACACCTGTGCAATAATCATGCTGTCTAATCAGCATCTTGATATGCCACACCTGTGAGGTGGATGGATTATCTCGGCAAAGGAGAAGTGCTCACTAACACAGATTTAGACAGATTTGTGAACAATATTTGAGAGAAATAGGCCTTTTGTGTACATAGAAAAAGTCTTAGATCTTTGAGTTCAGCTCATGAAAAATGGGGGCAAAAACAAAAGTGTTGCATTTATAATTTTGTTCATTGTATATGTACACTTATGAAAAAAAAGAGACATTCTTTAAATTCAGAATTTTGCGACACCTTTAAGAGAACAGTGTTATTTTAATATCACTGAGATACCATTATAGTTTTTATTAATATTTTGAATTTGTTTATTTTGTAACTTTTTATTAGTTGTTATTTATTATTTAATTTGTATTTATTCGTTTTATTCGTTTTTTAATAAGTCTATGCTTTTTATCTACTTTTATTTTAGTTTTTGTTATTTCAGTATATCAAGTTAAACTAATTGCAAATGAGAAATGCTGCATTAGCAACTTGATGAAATAAAATAAGCCGCAATTTCAAGAAGCGGAAATGCTTTTTATGGTTTTAGTTTTAGTTAACTATAATAACCCTGAGAGCGAATGAGTAGAAGAAGGGAAAGGAGGGCTGGAGCGAGAGAAGGAGACAGAAGGAGAAAACAGCGCAGTGTATTGATAGCTGGTAGTGTTTCTGTGCTGCTTAATGCTTCTGGCAACTTAATGATGAAACGAGAAGCCTGCGCCGTAGCATCACATCACAGCGCTGTAATCCAGCACTCCAGGGACTGAGAAGACCTCGCATTCTTCTCCTGTGTCTTTCAGTTTTACCGGTATTACAAGAGAAATTGTGTTACACACAATTACAGGTAATAATGACAAAATAGAAAGCCCATTCATCTTGATAAAGAGGGAGATGATTAGCTGTTGTTATGGCTGTAAATGCATAATTTAGCACTGCTGTCATGGCACAGCTGAAAAACAGATCATCAGACGCGTCTGGGTAACACATAACCCATAATCGCTTCAGCCTGTTTTTAGCGTACTTTACTATTTAACCGGTTGTATAATATCAGGTTTCTACAGAACAGACTCCAAAAACACCATTAAAGCACTGTGTGTTCAACAAGCAACAAGAGGGTTCACAGGTGGAGTGACTCTCTTAAAGCACTGCTTGCATGAATTATTCAGCTGTTTACTGCACAGCCATTCACTCTCAAATGCAAAATGTGCAGCATTTTAGTTACAGTGTAACATAAACATGAAATTACATGTGTGACCATATTATTATTATTATTATTGTTATCATTATTATTATTATTATCATTATCATTATCATTATTATTAATGCTATTATATTTATGGGACAGATATCAAAAAATTCAAAACAAAAAAATACCATGATAATAAAAATTATTATTATTACTATTACATATTTTATTTTTTAAATAATATGTTCAGTATTTTATGATTTAAAAAACAAAATAAAGTACAATAAAAATAATTCTCCATACTGTTAGATAGTAAATAATCATAATAATTATTATCATCATCACCATAATCATCATCATTATTATTATTATTATTATTATTATTATTAATACTATTATATTTGTGGCATACATAAAAAATATTAAAAACAACAAAAATATAATATAAATTATTATTTTTATTACATATTCTATTGTTTTTAATAATATTATGTTCTGCATTCTGAAAATAATAACAACATCAACAACAATTATAATAATAATAATAATAACTATTACATATTTCATAATAATATACTGTTTATAAATTAATATTATTATCATTACATATTATACATTACATATGATGTACTTTATTGCTTTTATTATTCATAATAATAATACTACATGTAATAATTTAATAATTTTATGCTTTTATATAAAAAAACAACAACAAAATAAAGATTTTTAAAATCTGGTTATCAGTTCAACATAAAAATAATTATTAGAAATATCTGTCCTAAAAATACTATCATTTGACGTCTAGACAGATGGTGTGAATCTGAGAATCACTCACAGCTCTCGATCTCCAGCGTGCAGTTCTGCTCATCCAGCGGGTATCGCCGCAGGTCCATCATACAGGCCGCGGTGGTGGTGATCCTGAATGCAGAGCAGAGACAGGGGACTGTGGGGATTACACCAGAGACGAGGCCCTCCTCCCTCACATCCACACTGCTGCTCACACGTCTGTCTGGATGGATCTTACCATTCTATACATGATTTCTGCTTTTCAATAAAATTGAGAAATTCTATTAAATCAATTCTTTAAAGGGGTCCTATTATGCTTTTTTCACCTTTTCAACTTTAGTTAGTCTGTAATGTTGCTGTTTGAGCATAAAAAAAGATCTTCAAAGTTACGAAGCTCAAAGTCCACTTCAAAAGGAGATATTTTATTTAACAGAAATCACTTTTCAAAAACTACAACGAACGACTCGTTTGGACTACAACGCATATTTTCCGGGATTTGTGATATCACAAATATCGACGAATGGGACGAGACCTGGTTGAGCTGCACTAGACAAGGCAACGAGTGTTATCACTATGTCGGAGACACGCTAGCTTTCCCAAGATAGACGAACTTAGAGTGGTTACAATGACTTTGTAAAAGAGCATAATAGGACCCCTTTAAACTATATTCCTGTTGCTCAAACAGTAGAGAACAGCAAGGTCAACGGGTTTGATTCCCAGGAAATGCATGAATATAAATTGTACACCTTCAATGCAAAGCAAGTTGTTTTGATGAAAGTGTCTGCCAAAGGTAAATAAATGAGCAAGTATTAATCTTGACACTTGAGTGGACAACCAAGATTATTACCTGAAGACCTGAAAACTGTCTGTCCTTTGGGTCTGACCCAACTGCAGCAGCGAAGCTATTTTCACAGTAAATGAAAACTACAGTTTAATAGATGTCTCTGGACTTCATGTGGGTTGTTAGCACTTAATCTAAAAGAACTGCTTAGCTTTAATAAGTCAGTACACAACTCAATTCAAAATCCTTTTACTTGAATTCTCCAACGGACATGAGTGCAACTTCACTTCTTTTTCTTTTCTTTTCTTTCTTTTCTTTTTCAGTTTTCAACCTGAACCAAACTGTCTGTAAAAATGACGCTCAAAAAAACAAAAAACAAGCAATTTATATGTTTTTACTTTTTGAAAGAAGACCCTTATACTCAAAAATACAGTAAAAAGAGTAAAATTGTGAAATATAATCATTTAAAATAACAGTTTTCTATGTGAATCTATTTTAAAATGTAATGTATTTCTGTGATCAAAGCTGAATTTTCAGCATAATTTCTCCAGTCTTCAGTGTTGTGAAATATAATAATTTAAAATAACAGTTTTCTATGTGAATCTATTTTAAAATGTAATATATTTCTGTGATCAAAGCTGAATTTTCAGCATAATTTCTCCAGTCTTCAGTGTCACATGATCTTCAGAAATCATTCTAATATACTGATTTGCTGCTCAAGAAAGATTTCTGATTATTATCAATGTGGAAAACAACCGAGATACATATTATTTTATTTATATATAAATATCCTGAATTAAAAATAACTTCAATATAATAAAGCATTATAAATATAAATCTAAACCACTGGAATTTTAATAAATCATTGTATATTTCTACTTGATTTTGTGAATTAGCATCAGTCAATTTCCATCATGATTATTTAGTTAACATTAAAAAGTCATGAACTTGTCACTAACTTTGATTTGATTTAAAGCAGCACTTATGAAACTGGTTTAAATTTTTGCAGTTTTTACCGTATACACGAGTTATGGTTTGTCAGTATAGCGAGAACAAGGCTCATCTTTTTTGTTCACCATTTGGGGTCAGTAAGTTTGTCTTTTGTGAAAGAAATTAATACATTTATTCATCAAGGAATAGCAAAGAAAGTAATGTTTCAAGGAAATACAAAAAAAAAAAAATGTTTCAATAAATTCTGCTCTTTTTGATTTGATGTAAAGCAGCAATTAAACTTGGGTTGCATTTTTTCCGTATACAGTTCTAGCTTGTCAGCAATCCTCATCTCTCTCTTGGTTCCCGGTCATAAATCAGCATGCCAAAAACATCAATACTCCCGAGGTTCCTCTGCACCGTCCCACAATCACAATTCCACAGGAAGCGCTGGAAGAACTGGGAGCTCTGGGAAATCAGGAAATTAGGCCAAGATGGCAGAGGTAAAAATTACAGGCTATTTATAGGTTGCTACATCATCAGCAAAAGTCTCAGTGCATTTGAGTGTCTAAGAGATGGATAGATGAGAGAGTCGTTGGAAAGCTGAGGACAGTTCGAGGTGGAGTTGGTCTCTTTCCATTCGTCCATCCCTCCTTCTCGCTCTCTTAACATTGTTAACCCTTTCTCAATCTCTCTCATCTCTGAACCCCCTTTCATCTTCTCCTTCTCTTTCCATCTTCCATCACACAATACATCTCTTTTTCTCTATGCTGGCATCTGTTTTCCATCTGTCTAAGAACAACTGATTAGACACTACTGTTCAAAAGTCTGGGGTCAGTAAGATTATTTTTGAAAGAAATTAATGCTTTTATTCACCAAGAATGCATTAAATCGATCAAAAGTGACAGTAAAGACATTTATAATGTTGCAAAAGATTTCTATTTCAAATAAATGCTGTTCTTTTGAACGTTCTATTCATCTGTGAATCCTGAAAAATAAAATGTATCACGGTTTCCACAAAAATATTTGGCTGCACAACTTTTTTCAACATTGATGATAATCAGAAATGTTTGTTGAGCAGCAAATCAGCATATTAGAATGATTTCTGAAGATCATGTGACACTGAAGACTGGAGTAATGATGCTAAAAATTCATTATTTTTAAATTGTAATAATATTTCACTGTTTTTACTGTAATGTTGATCAAATATGCAGTCCTGGTGAGCAGAAGAGACTTCTTTCAAACATATATATTATTATAATATATATAATATTATATATATTCTGTTTGAAGAAAATATATAATATGTCATTTCTGTTTGAAGTTTGAATGCTTTTGAATTAAAACTTGTAATAATTAACGTTATTTCATCAATTATTTTGTCTCGTTGTGGACTTGCTTCATACAATTATAATAGGTGCTACTAGACTTTTCCTTTAAGCACACATTATATCTGACAGACAAAATAATTAATATGATATAAAGGACAAAAAAAATAAACATATTAAAGCAATGACATTATATATACCTGGATGTGATTTTTTGTCAGAGTGGGCTAATATGATTTCTTTGTCAGGTGTTATAATTGCCCCCAACCATTGCAAACACTCTGATTCCTATTAAATATGATATTACGATCTAGTCTTTCTCATTATAAGTTATTTATTGCCAAAGACACGTTTAGTTTACTGAAAGACGGTAGGTATATTTGTAGCAGTCTGTGAGTTAGGAAGAAAAACGTAAAAAAGATTTTGCCCCCAGTCTCTCTTACTCATCTCTCCATTTCTCTGCTCTCCGTCTCACTGTGACCTGCTGCTTACTGCTTGATTTGTATCCGCTTGAAGAGGGCTTGGCTCAATATATTAAGAGCAGAAGGAAGCTAGGCCTGACCCCCACCGGTTTAGTGCCGCTTAACGCCTCTGGCAGCTTGTATCAGCTTGAAAAGGGTCTGAGGAATAAAAGTCAGAGCTGTTTACTCTCCAGTGCCGTTAGACTGCTACTTCCCTGCATTGAAACCCACCAACGCCGAGATCTTCTCATCCACATGCATTCAAGAGCGTTCTTTTTACCAGCACACTAGACTTCATCTACCCATCTATCACCGGCGGGCCGCAGCGCTACGGTTTCCCCGCGCACCGCACAGGTTCATGTAAGGGTTGGGTACAGACCCCAAGGCAGCATGTGTACCTTTATTTCAAACGACCTTGTTTACTAAGGCTTGTGCTGCAACACACCACGCAGGGGTCTGACTGAATTACATTATGAGGGTGGCGAGAGGACGAGCTGAAAAACACAGCAGCCAATATGGTAGTTCTGAATTGGATCAAAGATTTCGCACACTTAACTAGATTGTTTTTTTTTTCAACCCTCTTGGTGTTGTTCGGTCATTCTTGACAGAAAAATGTTGTTTTTTTGTCATCTGAGTGGTATGAAACTTTTTTTGGGAAAAGGTTTTGGCACTTGCCTTGTGAACACACACACACACACACACACACACAAAGAGTCATGGACATGATTCAAAAAGATTCAATGGTCGTGCAAAAAATAGTCACAGGTCAAAAATTATCGCTTTGGAAATGATTGGGAAGCGAATCTCAACTAGTGGAAATGTTTGGTACTGCATCCAAACAAAATCTTACTGGAAGCTTATTTTTTGAGATATCAACCTCAAATTTGGAACTTAACTTCCTTAGATGTATGGACTTCACTTTCATACAGGTTTAGAGTAAAACATATTTTTGAAAATATATATTTCATGTAAAATGTTACAATTTTTGTGCCTTTTTCATAATAATAAACTCAAACTAATATTTTTTTTTTTTTTCACTTCAATAATTATCTGTATTATCCAAGTATAATCCTTTAACAAGATAAATCAGCAAGATTTACACTAGTTTAAGTTGGAAATTCCATTATCATGTTTATGCTGAAAAACAGGTAATAAATGGATTACAACTATTCCATAAATATAAATTAGTACCATCAATTCCGCTTAAAATACAAAACATTAAATAAAAATTTAACTAAAATATAGTACATTCATTTCATTGAAATAAAAAAATCTGTCATTTTTGACCATCATGCAAACAACAGACAGTTAAAAGTATAGCAACTGTTTCGATGGTGAAAAATGGTCTCTATATGAAAATTGGCTTAGTGACATCATCAGATGTGGAAAGTCATTTGAGTGCACATACATACACTGAACAAAATTATAAATGCAACACTTTTGTTTTTTTTGTGGGGTCCGGGTGGGTCCGAAAACCAGTCAGTATCTGGTGTGACCACATGTGCACATACAGACTAGGAATGTGCATCAAGAAAGTGTTTCTGAAAAGCATAGCATTAAAAGCACCAAAGTCATGGGTTTGTTTCCCAGGGAATGAATGAACTAATAAAATGCGTACTTTGAAAGGAATGTAAATAAAAGCATGTGCCAAATGCAACATTTCTCAAATTAAATAAAAAATGAAAATTAAATCAATGTGCACATACCCACTAGGAATGTGCATTAAAAAAGTATAAAGCATAGCATTAAAAACACCAAGGTCATTTGCTCAGTTTCCATGGAAGGCATGAACTGATATAATGTGTATAACTTGCTTTGGATAAAAGTGTGTGCCAAATGCAAAAAACAGTAAATGAAATCAAGCCAATTTAGAGTTCATGTTGAATTTAACCACCAAAGTGTTTTTAAAAACATAAATTTGCAGAATAAAAAAAAAAAACAGAGGCAGAGAAAGCATGTGTCACATAAAGATCAGAGCATTTACTTTTATATTACTTTAATATATATATATTTGTGTGATCCTGCTAAGCCACCATTAATAGTATCAGACTTAAATGTGTGAGAGAAGGACATGGTATTGAATTTTGCCACCACTTCAGAAATGCCTCTCCTATCTGAGTTTCCCTGTTGCCACTGGTATATTCACCTACCTTTACACAGATAGATAGCACAGGAATGTGTGATTATACAAAATACAATAACGCCAGCTATAAATATAAGCTGTCCTATTCTGCCCTTAGACATCTTCAAGTTGCTGGAAAAAATAGCACCAGCCAATGCACTTCATCTCCATATAATAGGCAACCTTTTCTGTAAATGAGAATTAATGATCATGTCTCCGTTTTATTGTGTGGCTCATCCACTGTAAATGAGAGGGTAAACAGAAGACGTCTTCTTCTCTCAGTCACTATGTCTAGTAATTTTGATTTGCTTAAGTCTATTATTTCCTAAATTAGTCAACTGCATTTAGACAGAAGTGGCCATAACTGCACTTTAACACTTTTTAATTGGGCCTAGTACATAGCCTTGTTGAACACCTCATAATGTGTGCTTACTGAGTTATGCTGTGTGCTAAAATGCTGTGAATGTGATACATCACATCACAATAAGCTGATCACAGCTAAAACTATACGTGAAATGTTGGTTTAATTCAGACAGATGACATTTTGTTTACATTTAGACAAATGAGTCGGACACTAGTCTCAGCCTAAGATAGTAAAGATTTCTTTATACACATTGCACACAAAAGCAGAAGGCACTTTTTTGATCTGGCAAGTTTTACTACAAATAATATGGTTAAACTATGGTTTGTGTAGTAAAACCATAGTTCATTTGTGGTTACCATGGTTTAACTACAATAACCAAGTTTCTTATGGTAGTACAACCATGGTTCATTTTCATAAGGGTTGAATGATACTACATTTTTGTTTGAAGCATTCATTAGCAAATAAAATATATCTAAAAAAATAAATAAAAATTAAATAGGTATGACTTTGCATGTCAGTCTGACAGTCCTTTGTTTAAGTGGTTGACTCTTGTCTAGAATAAGTAGCAATATGAATCAGTTACTTTAGAGTTGATTTTAGAGTGCTCAAAATCAACATGCACACTATGCATCAAAGAAAGTTTCTTGTATCTTTAAAAGCTCCAACCATTGAAATTTGAATTTGAAACTAAATGAATATGAAAATGTCTTTGGTATAATAATAGAAAATGTTTTGACATTAGTCCATTAAAACAAGGACGACACAGACTGCTAAGCCATAGCATGATTCACTTGTTGTATTATGACTCAGACACTGTATTTAAGCCTGTGTATTTTCATCTTCTGGCCAGCGTCCGTGTTATTAGTTGAAGTCTTTTAGGAGCAAGATAATCAGATCTACCTGCCTGTGCTAAATTGTCAGACTGGGCTCTCACAGACAGCTATAGAAGAGTGCTGTTATTTTCTTCTTCTCCTGGTAATTGAGGAACATGCTTTGGCAGGCTTAGGGGAGCAGGGCACCCAAGGAACACGGACAACACACCCCAACTCATCACAAACACACATTCCCATACGCATTCACAAACCCAGAAAGCCCATCTTCCAACACTCTTTTGTGTCAAACTGCAACAGAGCACAGATTCACACTAAATTTCAGATGTCACAAAAGAGAACGCTCTATTACTGCCTCCTCAACACATGCTCACACACACACACACACACACACACACATGCTGTCTCACATGCGAAGGTCTCCATTGACAAAATAGCGCGATGGCAGTCCCGAAAGCAATGTTCTGCAGGCCAGGTCACGGCACTCTCACACATTCCCATCAATGTTTCCTCATGTGCATTTAGTGTTTCTGCACGCAGTTTCCCCTTTTGGGTTATGTAAAAATAGCTTATGTAATTGGGCACTTACATAATGAAGCGTTATAAATGATATTGATTGATTTTGGTCGCCTTATTAGCAGTGAATTATCTGCTGCAATGCAGATTTTTAATTTTTAAGCACTCTTCTGATAAGGACACTGCTGTCAGGCTAAGGAACGGCAAGCACAATGCGCAGCTTTGGAATTAGCAACAACAATTTCATCCCTTCTAAACATAGACAGCGATGTTGAGTCATGTACACCGGCATAATGCATCAGCAGCCAGAGAAAATAAAAACAGGCCTCTGAACACGTCGTGAACGCGTTATGTGGGTGGTTTGAAAATAGTTTGCACGGACAGAATGATGAGAGGAGTCAAACGTGATTACGGGTCGATAACGACAATGGCGATGACCTCAAAAGACGTACCTTAATCCGTAGAGCACAGTGCCGTCGGGATGCAGGCGTATCATTCGGTTCTTGACTGTCACTCCGTGAACGAAGGATTTCTTATCGTTGAGGAAGTAGGTGTCGGGCACCCACAGCTGGTCAGCCACGCGGTTATCCAAGGTTAGATTCAGAGGGATCTCTGTGTACGACAAGCGCTTGTCTCGCCAAGCCTGCTGGAAATACATGGTCAGGGTGTAGTCCTAAAAATAAGAGGAAAGTTTGGAGAAGATGAGATCATGAAGGCTACTGAGAAAATACAACATTCTTCCCACAGATTAAAAAAAAAGTACCTCTCTTTGTTCTCTCTCTGTATTTTCCACATCTCTTCCATCTTTATTTGACCCTCTAACTCTAGCACTCTCTATTCTAATTCTATTCTTTAAAAAAAAAAACTGGTCCCATTTAGACTTGCACTCTATCCATTTACTAACTGCTTGTTTTCTTTAAAAAAAAACTGACAGTAGCTTCTCTAATCTTTTTGTATTCTATCTGTCTGTTTTCTTTTTATTTATTATATAATTGAAAAAACCCTTGCTACGTGTGCTGCGTTAAACTAACTGAGACTTGTTACAGCACTTGTATATCATTGCTCTTTTGTTGATTTTGATTGCTCCCATTGTCCTCATTTGTAAGTCGCTTTGGATAAAACATCTGCTAAATGAATAAATATAAATGTAAATATACCAGCAGGGCCTAAGTGGGTCATTCTATTACAAAAGACACAGGAAAGTGATACTGAGGGGGAAAAAAGTTATTAAGCTGAGACTTGTTACAGCACTTGTATATCATTGCTCTTTTGTTGATTTTGATTGCTTCCATTGTCCTCATTTGTAAGTCACTTTGGATAAAACATCTGCTAAATGACTAAATGTATTTGGGTTTTAATTTTATGTTCAATTTGATGTTTCCAGGTATTTAAAGAAATATGGGCATGTACTTTACACTACGAACATGCAACCAACACTATAATATTTTTAGATGTTTACACCAATATTTAATATTAATAAGACTGACATTAATATTTAAACTAAACTGTGATTAATATTTAAGTATTTAATATTAATATTTAAAATCACACTGTAAAAAGTGGTAACCTGTGAGCGTTACTTTAAGGAGCCCTTTCCATCTGATATATACTTTGAATATGTTGAGGTCTTTTTTATGTATTTAAAAGAAATGTCTGCTCACCAATAATGTGTTTATTTGATCAGAAATACAGAAAAACAGTAATATTATAAAATGTTATTTTACTATAAAATAACTATTTTCTACACATTTAAAAAATATTTTCACATGCTGTTTAAGAAATATTTCTTATTATAATCGATGTTGAAAACAGTTGTGCTGCTTAATATTTTTGTGGAAACTGTGAAATTTATTTTTCAGTATTCTTTAAATAAACAAACATTTGGTAACTACGGTCACTTTTGATGAATTTCACACATGCTTGCAGATTAATAAATTACATTTTAAATGTAAATAAGATTAATTTAAATGTAAATGATAACTTAAAATTGTAATTAATTGAAATAAAAATAAAAACATTTATTTGAATTCATTCATTAATTTAGATGAAGCAAGTTATGTTTATTTAATCATTTTTAGTCCCAAGTCACATGATCAAAGCCTCATCAAGCTTATAAAATAAGAACTAATAATACAGTATCAAGAACATATATTGTCTCTTTGATTAGTTACTACTAACTCTTATTGAGCTGCTTTTATTAACACTTGCCATCTTTCAGATCATTAGTCAACAAATCCTCGTTAAACACTGCAGGTGGTGGCAGGCTTGCAGATGCACCTTTTAATTTAACCCAGCTGCGTGCTCACTAAAAACCTCCTCGCTCACAAATCACTCTGTGTTTCGAGTCATTACAAGTTCATTTCGATTCGGATGTGACCACAAGTGATGATGTCCGAGTATGTGAGATGTTTGCTCTGTAATTAGCCCATCCGTTTGACACATTATGTTGAGGAGCTGCGATCGTGATAGGCTGTTATTGTCCCACTGACAGGCTAATCAGCCAATCACAGTGAAGCATCATGTCACTGCCGAACACTATTACACTCTTAAAAATAAAGGTGCTTCACGATGCCATAGAAGAACCTGTTTGTCTAAATGGTTCCATAAAGAACCTTTAACATCTGAAGAACCTTTCTGTTTCTTTGTGGCGAAAGAATGTTTTTCAGATTATAAAAAGGTAAGAAAGAGATGGTCTTTGACTGAATGGTTCTTTGTGGAACCAATTATGTGACCCTGGAGCACAAAAGCAGTCTTAAGTAGCACGGGTATACAGTATTTGTAGCAATAGCTAACAATACATTGTATGGGTCAAAATTATAGATTTTTCTTTTATGCCAAAAATCATTAGTGGCATTGCTGTGAAGAACCTTTTAAGCACCTTTATTTTTAAGAGCACAGTTTATAAAAACCAGCTTTATGCTCATATTTTGTAAAATTTCTCATCTTAATTCTGTACCGTCAGTTATTTATTTTTGAGCATTGCCTCCTGCGATAAAATGCCCCTGATTTTATCCGGGGATTGTTTCGGGAGTGCTTTGGATGTGTTTATCAGCGTGGCCAGAGGATGACGGTTTCTAGCCCCATATTTATCTCTCCGTGCTTCTCCAGCGGTGACCTGCGAGGGAACTCTTAAAACTGCCAATCGCCTTCTGCCAAAAATAACCAGCACACTTGATAAAGTTACTCTCAGGCATTAAAGGACCAAACCTCCCTCTGATTTAAAAGCCGATGGAAGAACCAGCTGTGACTCACACTGTCCTGCATGTGCACATTCACACGGCAGCATGAGCAAACACATGCTAAACACACCTGAACACACACACACACACACACACACACACACGCCCCAGTTCTCCATGACAGATTCCATACACAAATATAACCCCACTGCTGCACTACTACTTGTTTTTGCACCACAGTTCTGTTACTGAAAAGTATTTAAAAATCCTTTCTAGACTGATAAGAATCCAAATGATTGATAACCAAGATAAGACTACCGGTCAAAAGTTTGGGATCAGTAAGACTTGTAATGTTTTTTAAAGAAGTCTCTTCTGCTCATTAAGGCTGCATCTGATGCCTCGGGCGACAGAGTCCCCTCAGCACTCTTAAAGGGACAGTTCACCCAAAAATGTAAATTTACTCACTCTTAGGCCATTCAAGATGTGGCTTTTTTTCTTCAGTAGAAGAGTACAGAAGATTTTTAGCTGAAATCATGGTTGTTGGTGGTTCTATAAATTCAAGTCAATGGCTATTGCCACTTTGAAAGTAAAAAAAAAAGCATATCAAGGAACACAAAATGAATCCCTGTGGCTCCTGATGATATATTGAGGTCTTATGAAGTGAAACAATCGGTCTGTGCAAGAAACTGAACATTATTACCTGTAATGCAGAGTCTCAGACAAACGGTCCGGAGTGATGTCCGGTTCACGAGCAAATCATTCTTTTGAACTGATTCTTTTTAGTGAACTATTTGATTCAATTTACCAAATCGGACTGAAGCATTTGAAGTTACTCGCTTCAAAACTTGCTTTCAGACGCCTGACAGTCACTCAAAATGAGCCATGTCTGACTTACTTTCTGCTGTGCAACTAAACTGTTTGGTTACCAATTTTTTTCAAAACATCTTTGGTGTTCAGTGTTGGGAAGTAACTAGTTACATGTAACTAAATTACATAATTTAATTACGAAATAAATGTAACTGTAATCAGTTACTGAGAAAAAAATGTGTAATTAAATTACTTATGAAAATGTTAATGATTACTGGGGTTACATCTGAATTTTTCACACACATGCACAAACAGATTTAGTGGATTTCTTTCATAAATTGCATTGACTGCTCTAAAATATGAGACACCAATATTTCAGGAGTTTGGGACACAGTTATCGACACATGATTGTTCGATAACTGTTTTATTTCCTATTTGGGTTTATGCATATTTTTTAAGATTAACTGTTTTTTTGCCAGTGTTTTCTGTTAAAACTAAGCAACTATTTAATTTCAATATCAGCATCATAGCTATTAAACTATTTCTTGTTATGATCTGAAACCTGTATTTAACCTCAGAATGATCTCAAAGTCAAACAAAGTGCTAAAGTCTGATTTTGTGGTGGCTGTGCTTTAAAATTAAATTATTATAATCTTAATTCAAGTGAAGAAGTCTTGAGTTCTACTGTAAGGCGAACCCAGCCAGATTTACATGTCTGAAAATGATTAACAGTTGAAAACATTAGAAATTTAGAAAAGTGATCAAAAAGTAATCAAATGTAATCAGTTACATTAATAGAGTAATTTAAATAGTTACACTACTTGTTACATTTTAGACAGGGTAACTTGTAATCTGTAACCTATAACATTTCCAAAGTAACCTTTTCAACACTGTTAGTGTTCCACATAAGAAAGTAAGTCATAGAGGTTTGGACTGACATGAGGATGAGTAGATAATGCCAGTATTTTAATTTGATCTGTTTAATGATATCTGCTTACTGAGAATAAATTCCATATTGAAAGCTGATAAAATAAAGTAGAATTTAAAAATATATAAAGACTGTATTTCACTAAAGTGATATCAGAAAAAAAAAAAACATTAGTCACCCTCATGTCGTTCTAAACCTCTATCACTTAAAGTGCGTTCCATTCGACCGAAAGTGAACTGCAAAGGGGACTTCACATATAATCCATCATCTTAAGTGCGATTCCAGTCTGAAGGGAGCGAACATGTTCAGTTCAAAGGGCATAGAGAATAAGAGTACATCGATACATCACTTCACAGCAAGTGAAGGAAATTCACCCAGCAGTCAATGCACAGCACTCCAGTACTTAGCTTGACTGAAATAAACAAAATAAAATTATTTGACGCTTCAGCATTTTGATTGAGTTTAATTAGTCCCAGGTGTGATTTATACTTGCTTGTTGGCGGGTATAAAGTGCAATGGTTAAATAAGATAAAATACACATCTAATATTTCATAATTAAGTTTATTTTATTATTAAACAACGCAACAGACATTTATCACCCAGTTTAGCAGTGCCAAATATGACACTTTGTATGCATTAAATGAATAACACATGAATGTGTTACATACAGATATATATTAAATGAAAGTATGGTAACATATTACAACTATGAATTTACTGAATTAACTCATTTTGTCACCTTCAACAGATATCCCTTGCTCAAGAAACAGGGAGCAGAGAGCAGTGAACACTGCATAGGGAGCCTGTCAATTGGAACGCAACTTTGCTTTCCTTCGAGGGAAACGAAACGAGACTTTTTGAGGAATATTCATGCTGCTCGCAAGCATAAAATGAAAGCGGATGGAAACCAGGAGCTTTTAAGCTAGAAAAAGAAAAGAAAAAAAAAACACCTTAAAAGTGATCCTTGTGCCCTATATTTAACGAAAATAAACAATAGTTTTGTGTGACATGAAAAACAAAAGTCACTAAAAAACTTCTCTTCCACTACAGACCTCAAAACTCGTTCACATTTGGGTCGAGTGTTGGGGGTAGCGCATTACAATTAACACGAGTTATGTAATCAGATTGCTTTTTTCAAGTAACTAGTAAATTAAAACATTACTTTTAAATTTACAACAAAATATCTGAGTTACTTTCTCAAATAAATAACGCAGTTATTCACTTATACCTCTCCTGTCCCCATGTTGAGAGGGACAAAAAGTTACGCAAAAGCAACGCAATGCATTTCTTTCCATTAAAAAGTAACTATGTAATGCATTACTTTTAAAAGTAACTTTCCCCAACACTGGTTATAACAGGTTTGACATCAGTGGCATCAAATGTCATTGTTTGTTGTGCATTTCATGGCTACAATAAGCCAGATTTGATGGATAAATGGAAAAATGTGTCCCTGGAGCACAAAAGCAGCCTTAAGTCGCTGGGGTATATTTGTAGCAATAGCCAACAATACATTGTATGGGTCAAAATTATTGATTTTTCTTTTATGCCAAAAATCATTAGGACATTAAGTAAACATATTTAGTAAATTTCCTACCATGAATATATCAAAACTTAATTTTTTATTAGTAATATGCATTGCTAAGAACTTCATTTGGACAACTTTAAAGGCGATTTTCTAAATATTTTGATTTTTTTGCACCCTCAGATTCTAGATTTTCAAATAGTTGTATCTCGACCAAATATTGTCTTATCCTAACAAACCATACATCAATGGAAAGATTATTTATTCAGTTTTCAGTTGATGTATAAATCTCAATTTAAAAAAAATGACCCTTATGACTGGTTTTGTGCTCCAGGGTCACATATAAGGTAAATGTCATTCTGTTCCTCACACAAAACAAAAACTGTATCCAAGACGTGTGGACCACTTTAGTTTTAGAGCTTGACAAACCTGGTCAACTTTAATCATTGCATGGAAATGAGCAACATGAACATTCTGCTAAATATCTGCTTTTGTGTTCCATGTAAGAAAGATCATTCATGTTTGGAACAGCACAAAGTTGAGCAAAACACCCACAGAGTTCGGATTAACTAATTATATTCCTCCATTCTGAGCTGTTTAAACACAGTGAAGAGGTACAGTGAAGCAGGAGTACATACAGCATATGCTGATGTATTACGGTTATTAATCACAAAGACAAAAACTGGAAAAAAGCTGTCTGTAGATTAACATTTCGGGAAAAGAGGTTAAATATACATTTTTTTCTGAGCGGAGTGTGGATGCCAGGGTACAGAATGTGGAACACCTGGGCTTGGAACTTTCCTCTTGGCTTCGGTGCCAAATGTGAGCATAATTACTATGGTCACAGATGGTAGCAGATGCCTCTTTGGACTCCGTTTACTCTTCTTTGACATCAGTAGATCTCAAACCGAGACGCAAGCACACGGGTTCTGTGAGCTCACATGCAACTGAGTGGATTTATCACCATTTTTTACTCTCTACGACTAGAATCATGCATGAAAATAGAGGTGCATCGGTGCATTGATAATATATAATGGGTTATTGACAAATTAACACTTTTAAAACACGTACTAGCTGTTCTTTTCCAATCAATTACAATGAAAGCGGATGTGAAGTTTTTAAGTTTGAAAAAAGAATGCAATGCACCATAAAAGTATTTATCTGTATAGAACACGAGCATTAAATTATTTAGAATTTATTGTGTTCCATGCACAGAAGAAAGAACGTCATGCTTTAGGATCAACATGAAGGTGCGTAAAGGATGACAGAAATGTCAAAAATATCCCTTTAAAGCATTTCGAGAAGCAGAGATGTTCTGCAAGAGCGAAAAAGCCTCTGTTAGGTTGTGCTGTTTAATCAGCGCTAACAGAGCTGAAATTTGCAAGTGCAAATTAATTTAATCAAGGACACCTCTAAATCCGCAGCATAAATGTACTAATTAAGGGCGCATCGGTTATGAATTCTTTATGTGACATGAAAAATCGTCAACTAAAGAAGTCTGAGACACGAGAAGAAGTTGTCTTTGTATGCAATGAAAGTCACTCTCACTGCAACTGACCGACTTCCTTCCATTGGCTTGAGCAAACCAACATTTCAAAATAGGACTCAACAATAAGGATGAACTGATGATGCAACAGTCACTGTGTTGTTACTATATCCTGTACATGTTTTTACGCCTGCATAAACGTCACCATGGTCTAGCTTGATAACATAGACAAGATTTTGTCAAAATGGCAAGAATTATTTGTGATAGTTTTGGAAGCATCAATTAGAAAGGAGTGAAAATTATGAATGAGAAATGGTGCAGGATTTACTACACTGATTACAAATAATTACAGAGAAATCACAAGTAACATTATATTGTCCTTCACTCCGGCACCGGGACACCACGTACCCTGGGTGCACCCCCCACGGAAGACGCGAGCCAGGCCATATAAATAAAGGTGACTTGACTTGACGACTTATATTAAATGTGAATTTTTTTAAGAGGAAAAATTGAAGTAGTATTTTCCTGTTTTAAAAGTACTCCAATCATGTACCATTTTGAAAAATATTTGTTTTTTACAGTGTAGATGTAAAAAATAAATAAACAAATATATACTAAAACACGGTTGCAAATTTAGCTTGAATTAAGCCATTACCCACTGATGTATAGCTAGATTGGGATTTTTATTTATTTTTTTATTTATTTTGTATTTATTGGTCAACTTATATTTCCCATAAATAAAAATATATATTTTTTATAATAATTATTTCTTACAATAAATTGCATAGCAGGGTAGAATTTTGAGCTTGATAAATGATATTTAATCAAATATTTTGAGGGTTTTTTTCCCTTTAGAACAATGACAATGTAAATGCCAGTTGTTTAATTATTAAATAACATTTCTTTATAATATCACATGTACAAGTCTTAAGAAGAAAGCAATAACTTGCATAAGAGTGTCGAATTGTCGAAAGTTTTTTTTATGCCTGCATAAAAATGTCTCCATAGTCTGGTTAACACAGATTTAGTCAAAATTGCAAAAATTATTTGTGACAGTCTTGGAAGCATCAATTATAAAGGAGCTAAAATCATAAACAAATTAAAAAAAAATGGTGTAGGATTTGTTTACATTTCACAAATAACTACAAAGAAATTGCAAGTAACATTGAATTAAATGTGGAATTCTGAAATAGAACAACTGAAATAGTACTTTCTTGTAAAAAAGTACTCCAATAATGTACAAAATTAAAAAATATTTTTTTACAGTGTAGCTGTGTATTATTGCATATTACATACATTAAAAAAATATATATTTATTGTAATTTCTTTTGGGAAGAAATCTAACTATATTTTCTGACAAAATGTGTTGCTAAACGTATAACTTGGTGTGCTTGGGAAAATTAAAATGTTGGCAGAAGACGTAAAAATCCAAACTGACTGGGCCAGCAGAAAAACCACAACAGATCCTTATTGTTGATCCCAGCAGTAGTGTGATCTACAGCGGAGCTGAGAAACAAGCTTAGGTAAGCATGCCAGCTCTTCAGATCCATAGATCATATTGAGATTGTGACAGGATGACACGACGTCATTTGTCGGGTCTCTCCCACAGAGCTGACACTGACGCAGAGGCTGCTGGGAGTTCTCCATTAAGCCTGTCACAACCCAAACCCAACACTCATCACGTTCAGCAGACATCCATCTCCACGGCACACAGCGGAGTCATGCAAAATGAACAGCACACAACAAAAGATGATTCTCTTTTTCCAGGCAGTGAAATACATGACACTTTCCAAGAATAGGGACAGGGTACACTCTTTAAAATAAAGGTGCTTAAACGGTTCTTCACAGCGATGCCATAGAAGAACCATTTTTGGTTCCACAAAGAACCATTCAGTCAAAGGTTCTTTAAAGAACCATCTCTTTCTTACCTTTTTATAATCTGAAGAACCTTCTTTCGCCACAAAGAAGCTTTTGTGAAACAGAAAGGTTCTTCAGATGTTAAAGGTTCTTTATGGAACCATTTAGACAAAAAGGTTCTTCTATGGCATCGTGAAGCACCTTTATTTTTAAGAGTGTAGTGCTTGACAAATAGTCAATGAAAGGAGGTGTTAAAGGGTTAGTTCACCCATAAATTACTCACCCTCAAGTCATCCTAGGTGTATATGACTTTCTTCTTTCAGATGAATCCAGTCGGAGTTATATTAAAAATGGTCTTTGATCTTTCAAGCTGTTTAATGCCACTCAGCGGGTGTTGCATGCATCAGTCCAAAAGAAGTTAAATAAAAAGCGCCCATCCATAATAAAAAAAGTGTCTCACACGGCTCCGGAGGGTGAACAAAGTCCTCCTGTAGCGAATCAATGCACACAAAGAAGTGATGCACGCGGAGAGATCAAAACAAAACAACGGTCACTAATTAGAAGTACAAAACGAAGATTTGTAAAGAGGAATGTCAGAGGATTTCGATATAAGCCAAGAGGAGACTGGTTTTCCTTTGCTAAAGTAAGGAAACTTTGCTTCCTTTGCTCCTGTTAACAAACGTTGGTTTTCACGAGACTCACCGGCGCATGCGCAACGCTGAACTCATACGTCATGCTCCCGGAGCTGCTTCCGTGTACAACAGTGAACGCAAGCTAGATTAAAGTGATTATTACGTTTTAAATATGGATATTTTTCTTACAAAAACACATCGATTCACTACAGGAGGCCTTTGTTCACCCCCCGGAGCCATGTGAGACACTT
>NW_015539856.1:970384-982196 GCF_001515605.1 Sinocyclocheilus anshuiensis
CACCTAGGATGACTTGAGGGTGAGTAATTTATGGGCTAATTTTCATTTTTTGGGTGAACTAACCCTTTAACCTTTAGAAAATGATGTTCTTCTACATCTGAACATTAAACTGCATATTATACTAGCAGGGTGTTTTTATTTATTTATTTGATATAAGGTTTGTAATTTTTGTAACCAAATATTTGATCCATTTAAAAATGTTTAAAATCATGATTTTTACATACAAAATTAAACTTGTGTAACAGGATGGAATCGTGAGCTTGATCAATAGGGCCTTTCGCACCGCTTTAGTTCCAGAACTAAATGTACAGTACTAAAGTACTGGGACGATTTTGCGGCTACAAGTGCCTGCACTTCAGCGTGCGTCCATCTATCGCTGTTCTCCATACTTGCGAAATAAGTTGACACAATGTTTACAGTATGTTTACACGGCGTTTTAAATCATGGTGGGTGAGGGCGTTTCCGTACGCGTTTGGCCAATCAATGTCTACTTACGTCACGATTAGTACCAGTTGTACTGGTTAGACCCTGCTCCGGAGTAGGAGCTAATTTGGTTCTCGAAAAAGGCAGTCCGATACTAAAATCGCTCCCAGTTCCGGCAGTGCGAACACGCCAAAAAGTGGGTAGTTCCACAATTAGTTCTGGTACTATGAAAAGGTTCCTGCGGTGCGAAAGGCCCTAATGCTTTCAACTCTACAATAGATTATTGTGAGTCCAGATCATATTTTAACACTTTTTTTTTTTTTGGCTTTAGAACCAGTGTTGGGGAAAGTTACTTTTAAACGTAATACATTACAATATTCTGTTACTCCCTTAAAGAAGTAACTAATCATGTTACTTAGTTAGCTTTTATGGAAAGCAATGCATTATGCTACTTTTGTGTTACGATTTATCATCTGGACTGGACTTGCTTGTTTGTTTTTAATATAAAAAAGCTCTATTTTTGGCAAATGTAAAAGACAAACAAATGGGCCTCAGACAATCTGGATTGCATGAAGAATAGGATGCAGGAGAAGAAAATTCAACACTCTTTTGCAATAAAAAAGGTAACACTTTCCAATAAGGTGTCATTTGTTAACATTATTTGATGTATTAACTAACATGAACGAACAACAATACATTTATTAGACTATTTGGTTACACTTTATTTTAAGGTGTCCTTGTTACAGTGTAATTATACATTTAATGAGTAATACTAGTTAACTACATGCACTTACTATATGGCTAGGATTAGGGGTTGGTTTAGGGTTACTTGCAAGTAATTGTGCATAATTAATTAGGGAAAATTTCATGATTCAATTCGATTCTCATCCACAAGCTTGCAATTCGATTCGATTCAATTCAAATTATACAATTCAATTGTATAAGTCTATGCTATGTCATTCAATTAGTTAATTTAAATTAGATGTTAAAATCAGATATTAAATGAGTTAAATTCAGTAGTTAAATTTTCATGCTAAAAACATTCATAAGAGCACTAGACAAACTTTATCATCTATATAGCAATGGTTATTAATAAAAAACTGTAGCAGTAATATGTATTGTTTTATGAATAATAAACAGCTAATAAAATGATCCACCCCTACGTTTGAACAAATTTTGATGCAATAAATAGGGTACGATTTAAAAATCATCCCTCCAAAACAGAGAAAACATCTGTCACACTTCTTTTAAAGTGTGTATAGTGTATATATTTAGATGTATTTGTAGAAGTTATTATAGCACAATTCTACAATTCTTTAACACTTATATTAATGTATCACTGAAGGGAACTGACTGTCTTGAGAAAAGTTTAGATGGCAATGGCATTTTCTTCTCTTATCTCTGTATAAAGCACAGCTCTACGGTAACCAAGGAAACGCTATATCGCGGCTGGTTCATAAGCGCCACCTGCTGTCAGAGAGTGAATTTGTGTCTCATTTATACCTGCTGTTTTTGTTTCATGCAGATATGTTTTATGTAGCAAAAAAATTAATAAACAAAACCTAAAGTCAGACCATTCTGTTTTTGTTTTAAATCATGAAATTATCTCATTCAAACCACACACAACTGCTCCTGCAACATGTGTGTAGCATCTTTGGATTGTGATTAAAATGCAGTGGTTGCATCTAATTTACAGATATTTTTGTTTAAAGCCAGTTTGTTTGTTATAAAGCAAACAGCCAACAAATAAATTTGCAGAATCAGCCAATTTGCTAGTTAAAAAAATGCTCCCGAATCGGCTATGATCGGCGCATCACTAATTAAAATACTAAATAAAAGGCCTCAAATTGGAAGTACAATCTGGGATGTTTTTTTTTCTATTGATTCTTCAATAGGTAGATCTTGTCTTTCATAGATTTAGAACAATTACCAAATAAATGCATGTTGATTAATTGTTAAATAACATTCTATTTTAATATTTTTTCTTACAATATCTTGAGTAACAGGGTGGAATTGTCAAGCTTAATGAATGCTGCAGAAATTGAGAAAATGGAAATAGATGACGTATTTGCCCTTCCATAATGCATTAGAAAGGATTCAAACCGTGGATGCCAAAATTTTAAGCAAAGATACATTTTTGTGGGAGTAAATCATGTGGAAACAGATAGTGCTGTCAAACGATTAATCGCGATTAATCGCATCCAAAATAAAAGTTTTTGTTTACATAATATATGTGTGTGTGCTGTGTATATTTATTAAATACACACACATGCATGTATATATTTCAGAAAATTATGTTATGTTTATATATTAAATATATTTATTTATAATAAAAATTATATTAATATAAATATAGACGTAAATATTTTCAAAATATATACTGTATGTGTGTGTATTTATATATACATAATAAATATACACAATGCACACACATATATTATGCAAACAGAGACTTTTATTTTGTATGCGATTATTCGTTTGACAGCACTAGTAACAGGGTTGAATACAAAATGCTTACGATTAAATCGAGCCACTTCTAGGCTAGTTTTCACACAAAAACATGGGATTTGTGCCTCTAATGCTTTAAATAAGTCATGAAGGACCAAAGTGTTTCTGTTCGTCCCTACTGTATTTGTGGAAAGTGCCAAATGAGGATGCGAGGAGATTGTGATGAGAACGCTTACAACGGGGCACTTAACATCACCGCCGCCGTAGTCTCAGTGTCTCTCCAAATAAGAGAAACACCAGCACAGCTGCTGCGGACTCGAAGACTTCATTAATCGGTCATGACGACGAAACCATGCGAAAGACTGGTTAAGCACAAGCCTCGGAATATTGTAGGTTGTTAGAGAGATGGACTTAAGATGCAGCGGTCACACCCGGGGTGCTGAGAGCATGACTGGCCCGATTAGCCTTTATTCCCAACGGAGCGTTTTTTACAGCTACTTAAACATGTTTGATTTAACAGCCCATCGCAGGATGATATATTAACAGATTACACAAGCCAAATCTGTCACATTAACTTCACTTAATCTAAGCTCATAACCGCAAGTGCCGTGATGAGGATGTTGATGACATGTTTGGAGATAAACGTTTGATGTCAAAGATGTGATTAAGTGGCAAAGTTTACTGCAATGTCAGACAGACTCCAAACGCCAGGTGTTTCAAATTAATCTACAACCGAGCGCCTCTTCGCAGAATTAGCTTGGGAATTAGACTTTAATGTTGTTTAAACTTTCTTTTGAAAACATTCCGTGTTCGATTTTTACATATGAGAGATACTAGCTAACTAGACCCTCACAGGGTGATCAGGACCTCATGCAAAGCATTATCCTGCTTATTACATGCCTACTTACCAGACCAATCAATAAACAGACATGAAATGTTAATTAAATTAATGACTTAAACACCCCTGTAGTGAAAACCGGGTTGTTTTCATGCATCTCTGGTGTTTTTAATATGCTTTAAGACAAACCATGTGCAAATTCACATGCAGTTGTGTAGCGTTCAGTACTTCAATTAAAGGGATAGTTCACCCAAAAGTGAAAATCTGTCATCATTTACTCTCCCTCAAATCGTAGGACTTTCTTTCATTTGTTGAGCTCAAAAGAAGGTGTTTTGAAGAATGTTGGTAACCAAGCAGTTGGCGGTAGCCATTGACTTCCATTGTATGGAAAAAAATATTATGGAAGTCAATGGCTACCAGTAACCAGTTTGGTTACCAACATTCTTCAGATTATCTTCTTTTGCCTTTAACAAAAGAAAGAGACTGATACAGGTTTGTAACGACTTGAGGGAGAGTAAATGGTAACAGGTTTTAATTTCTGGATAAACTATCCCTTTAACCGGGTGAAAGTGGAGCAGTCTGACTCTGAGCTGGTGCAATTGAGTGGAGGCGGGGACTAATTAGCATATTCATGGATCCGCATATACTAAACGAGGTAATATTCACTAAGAGACACATGAAACTATCACAGCTATGTACGCAATGAGTAGCCATGGACAATAGTCATTTATACCAGGTGTTTCTTAGTGCTGGGTAGTAACTGATTACATGTAATCTGGATTACGTAATCAGATTACAAAAATTAAGTACTTGTAATTAGAGTATAGTACATTTTAAAATACTCGTGATTACAGTTACTTTTTATGGATTACATGATTACATATTATTCACACAATGCCCGTAAATTATTAATAATTTATTGATTCTCCCTAATTTGTCTGTTGTCTCTATACCAGTCTGGGAAACCCTGATGTAATATGATGTTTAATGCACTTCATGCTTCTTGCAATGGAATATATTTTCTCTCTCTTTGTTTGTCTTTTTTTTTTTATATCGAAATGGTACACAACAATACAATTCAAATCTGTAGGATAAATAAGTCAAAAGTAATCTAAAAGTAATCAAAAAGTAGTTGGAATACATTACCTAATATGAATAATCTAACAGATTACATTACTAACTACAATTTTCGTCATGTAATTTATAATCAGTAACGGACTAAAATTTGCAAGTAATCTACCCAGCAACTAGTGTTTCTAACTAGGTTTGAGGATGGATGGAGGAAAAAAAAATACACCAAAACATTTGACAAATGTATATGGCATGGTGCTACGCAAATGAAATGTAATTATTAACGATTATTTTGAGTCCAACTTATATTTAACCATTTCTTTTGGCTTTAGAAAAATTACAACATAAATGCCAGTTGCATAATAGCACACATACCCATCTTTAAAAAAAGAGGAACATCGTATTTGGGGGTCCTTGGCATAAAAAAAAACTTAAATTATAAATGTTATTAGTCATTATGCAAACACACACATATATATACCAGAGACACAACACAGCAAAATATTAGCCTAAAGGCTTCAGGTAAGCAGCAGTTAAATAAATGCAAGCAACATCAGACCAATCACAATTCAGTATGCAAATGAATGTAAAAAAAGACCAACTGCAATTCAGTAAGCAACTACAACAACCATCGCAGCAGCTGCATTCTCTAAATATGTCAACTTTAATCTTAAATGTCTCAGACAAAGTCTAAACGCAGTCGTGCTACACGTACATTAACGGGTCGTGCTGAATGAACAGCAGAAATTAGCGGAGAAGAAAAAAAGCCTTGCAAGAACTATAATAAGCTTCTCAGTAGAGTGAGATGTGCTGCAGATCTCATCAGTGTATGGAATTATAATACACGCTGCTGCTGTCTGAGAGAACATCATGTGACTACACCCATGCTCCTCTATTTCTGGCTGTAGCTAAATCATACATGTAAACACACGGCACGACGTTACGTACGAGAGAATCCATCAAAACACAAATCTGCAGCCTTGCCTTAAACATCGAAACAGAGAAGAGCCCACATTAACCCCGTAGTTTTAGAGAAGGGTGGTGTTGTCATAGCAACAAAGAGTAAAAATAACACTAAATACACTGTTTATCAGCTCGGAATTGAATAAAACTGGACTAAACAGACACTAACTGACTATAGCCAGAAATGATCAACAATTACACACACTAGTACTAATTAAGTCGAGTGATCTAATTGAGTCTAAATTTGTCTTTTCATCCATTTGCTATTTCACAGGCTATCATTGCGCGGCCCTGCCTCTTATTCATGTAAGCAATTAATGCTTGTCAAGATAATGATACATATAAGGGCAATGTTTCCGCCCCGGTAATTATTTAGCCCATGAGCTAACACAAGTCTGCTCCCATCTTTTCCTTTGAAGTGACTATTATGTTTTCAGAGAAAAACCTCCGTCCCGGCCGCAAACAAAGGGCATCTTGAGCGGAATTTATGCAGAGATGCACGGGTCACAAACAGATCGATCAGAATATGGTATTATACCGTTCATGTTACACTTGTGACCCTGGACCACAAAACCAGCCATGGGGTAAATTTTATGAAATTGAGATTTATGCATCATCTGAAAGCTGAATAAATAAGCTTTCCGTTGATGTATGGTTTGTTAGGATAGGACAATATTTGGCTGAGATACAACTATTTGAAAATCTGGAATCTGAGGGTGCAAAAACATCTAAATATTGAGAAAAATCGCATTTAAAGTTGTCCAAATGAAGTTCTTAGCAATGCATATTACTAATCAAAAATGAAGTTTTGATATATTTACGGTAGGAAATTTACAAAATATCTTCATGGAACATGATCTTTACTTAATATCCTAATGATTTTTGGCATAAAAGAAAAATCGATAATTTTGACCCATACAATGGGCTATTGCTACAAATATACCCCAGCGACTTAAGACTGCTTTTGTGCTCCAGGGTCACAAATGAGTCATCAGAAAGCGCCTGAGCCAGAGAGCACGGCCTGCGTTTGCCTCTTCTCCAAAAATAGCCTGCATTTTAATGTGAAGCAACGAAAACGCAACTGGCCTAAAGATTTGCATTGCCAAACAACACGGGTGACCTTTGGTGGAGGCTTCTTTGGCCACGTTTCAACCGCAGCGAGCGCTCTTGTTTACATGCGTGTGAAATGGCAGGCAGGAGGAGATGAAGAGGAGAGGGCTGCTTCGCTTTAAAACACAACACTGGAAGCGGTTACGCCTCACAAAGACACCTGGGGCATCAGTGCCGCTCCTAATTGAGAGATCGTACATCTGTCTGAGACGCAGGCATCGCGCTGGACTAATGAGACAGTAAACTGGTACGAGGCGCCAAAGAGGCGAGCATGAGAAAGAATGAGGCGTGATGCATGCTGGCTTTGAATGGAAATATCAGATACTAATGGTTGCAAATCTCCCAGATCAAGCCTGTCAACCCTCAGGATAGTGGAGGATCCTGTCGGCTGCGAGCTCGGCCAAAATCCAATTTTGCTGTAGCTGCAGAAAACAAAGATTTTCATCTTTTCTCCCCAACTCCTCGGGATTCCAGAGCTCAAGCGTGACAAGCAACAAACCTGACAGATCTATAAAGGTAATTTGTAAGCACATCACTGCACAGTATGAAGCATCTGTCCGGAGGTCCGTCCACCTGGAAACGGCATTGTTTTGAGCATTGAATATCCGTGGTTTTCTCGGCCGTTCGTGATTAGTAAATGGAAAGTCAAAAAAGGTGCTCAGCTTTCAGAATGAGTGATGATCATCAAGCTTGCAAGGTCAAAATAAAATTTAAAAGAGCTGTTTTATTTTGGTATTAATTTTCAATGAGGTTTGCGGATAAATAAATAACTAAATAAAAATGAGAAATAAAATATATTTTTTAAAATGAGTTGGATGTAATAGCGTTGAAAAATTAGCCTAAATAAGCTATTAATTGTAGTTTGGGACCAAATAGTTCTTGATCAACTTTTATTGTCAGAAATTTAGGAAAATGATTTGTTTTGTCATTCTGTAATAAAATAACGTTGTTGACAAGGTTGAAGGTCAAGATATGAATAGTCCAAATGTTGTTTATGTATGATTTTAATCATTGAATAAAGTTGAAAAGGTCTCTAGGATGGGACAGGCCCAAATCACATTTAAAGAGGGAGAAATAGATATTTAATGTATTTAAAATTTGATTGAAATACATACACACACACACACACATATATACATATATACAGTAAATATATATATATATATATAAAGGGGGAAAGTTGACCTTATTCATGGAATATGATGCATAAACATAAAAAAAAATTAAAAAAAATAAATATAAACATTTGCCCTAAAACGAGCAAATTGTATCTTAAGAAATATTTTAAAGTTGAGGATAACTACAACAATTTATGCTCACTGTCAGAAATTCCCATTATATTTTAGGATTTTATTCATTTAAATTACAATTCCATGTCCATGGGGTATCCTGACCTTGGCTGTCATATTCAAATGATTTTTCCGAAGCCCTGGTTCAAGCACCAAATCCAGGATAAACAGGTAAGATAATTCTCACAATTAATGGTTTAATGAACTATAATGAAACAACATCGCTTCCATTATAGATCAGACCATTTGTGTGCATGCACCACCTACAGCGCTGTAAATATACGTGTGAACTCAATCTGCAAACGAGGCATGCTTTTGTTTTTCCACACAGATCGGTGAAGAAAATGCAGAGCTCCTGGCACAGGCCACTTCACCTTCATCGAGTTAAAAGGAGCGACTGGGAAATGAATTGAAAACAAACTCCATCACCCCCACTGAAATGATAAAGCTGCAATGAGTACGAGCCATAAATCTTTAATTTCACAGCCATACATATTCCCCTGCAATTATAGCTGCGCCGCGCGCCGCGTCCGACAGAGGGTGCGCTCACGCGAGATTAACTTTTTAGCGGTGTCCATCAACAGTATGTTGCTTTGCATCACAGTTTATCATCTGAGCATTTAAAAAAAAAAGATGCATCTATAAAAACGTCGATAGATGCTGTTTATAGTCGTGCATCTCCCAAAACCCCCTCTCTGCTGACAAAGAAATGCGTGTTTCTGTCAGCGTACGCGGCACACGCCGTCTTTCTCCTTGAGAGGGCAACGCTCACCTTGAACTAGATTTGCGATTAAACCCAATTCACAGGGTGGAAAGGTGCGTCCACGAACGTGCTCGTTTCTCGGTGGCAAATAAAACACAGCGTGAGACAAGCGGAGCGTGTGCGGGTGCGCGTGCGAGTGCGCCAGTGCGCGTGTGTTTTGAATTCAAATGTCAGCAGCGAAATGCAGAGCAGATACCGCAGCATGCCAATGAACTTCTGCGGCTTCACGTCTAATCATCATGTGTGTGTGTGTGAGCCACATCAGCTGGTGCGCCTCAAGTTAGTGTGCATAACGCATTGCATTTTGACACATAATGGAATACTGTTACATGCAACATACCATGTTTACTTCGGATACCATGTCTATGCTGGCTATGTCTATATTCATCCCTACCGCCACCGGAGCGCCTGATGGAGAGAAAGGAAAAATGATTAAAAGGGAAATTGTATGCATGCATGCATATACCCACACTTTTACGTGCAGGTGCCAAATGACACTAAATGGCATTCTATATATGAAACTGCATGCATTATATGTATATGAAACACCAACACCCCAAATTCACGTGGCATTGCGCATGAAATTGTTGATTTGTTACAAGCACTGGAAGTGAACTCACAAACGCAACTGCATGACTGACAAATGCACAGTTAGACGCGTCCTTCTATCAATAACAGCTTGAGCATCTTCTATGATGGATTCGTATGCGTGCATTAAAGGAGATTTTAAAGCATGCCATTTCATTTGCTGTCATGATGCAACAAAAGTTGCGCTGCAAATTGAATTGATCCCCAAGTTAGCGTCCCTCTCTGGGAAAAGATGAAATAGCGGTAAATAAGCGTGCGTTCATTTTTCTCATGCATTGACATGCACGCCTGATCAGAGACTGAGATGAATGAACAAGGTTTGCATGAGTAATTGGGCATGTTAGTGCGCGTGACAATCCAAATGCAACAATTATACGAATTTTACTCATGCATTAGCCTACCTCCGAAATCTGGCCTCAGCCGAATGTCGTATCCTTTCATGAGTCTGTCCACGGTGTCTTTGACCACCGGCATATTGCTCGGGTCTCTGATACTGCAATAATATCACGAGATGTTCTCTTACATCCTCTTACATCCCCAAAACACATCATTTTCTTTTCTGAAACGCCACAAAACGCAACCCTACCTTTGCGCGCACGCCACGGCCACGATCAGCGGACATAATAGGAAGATGTGTGGGGTTTTTCCGATACTCCCCATCGCAACAGTTTTGATGGGCTTTTGGATGTGATGATGAAGACAGCGCACATCCAACTTACTGAAGCCAGTGCAGCGAAGGCAATGAGCTGCGCATGCGCACACGCCAGCTCCAGATCAAAGAGCAGCTCCTGATGATGCTGGATGAGCTGTTTCCATTGCGGGGGAAAAATTAAAGGGACGACTGAATAAACCAAGTCAAGAGAAGAAGACATCAGGTGATCTTCATGCAGCATTTTTAGTCCTGTGTGTGAATGTGGAACGTGGAAGGTGACACGATGTGGTTTAGTCATCATAGCGAACTTCAGGTAGCCGATCATAGTCATTAACATTTACTTTAAGGTCGCTAAATAAAGAGTTTTCGCAATGTGTTTATTGTGAGAAAACATATTCAACATATTACAGTTAAAAGACCAAATGAGAGGTTTCTTCGCTGTGTAATTCCTATTGAATTTAGACAGTAGCTACTTTAAATTACAACCCTTAAAGCGAAACAGGTGGCATTAGGGGGAGGGGCTTTTTCATTCCAGAAAGCATTTGATTGGACGAAAAGTTGAACACGCCCCTGAGAGCAGGATAAGTCATCAATCATTTTAGTCCGTCTTCCCAAGAATTGTTTTAAATCTGTTACAATTTTATTTCGTCAATTTTAAGGAGATAACTAGTATTTAGATGACCTCAAAACGAATTAAATGTAACTAAAAACTACAAAATGTAGGTTATAAAGATGTGAAGATGAAAAAGTGTTTAAATTCTGTGCCATAAGAGGCACCAAATTTCGAAACAAATCACTGGTTACACTTTATTTTAAGGTGTCCTTGTTCCAGTGTAATTATACAATTAAGTACTGAGTAACATTAATTAACTACATGTACTTACTATATGGTTAGGGTTTGGCTTAGGGTTACTTGCATGTACAGTCAAACCAAAATTTATTCAGACACCTTCAACATTTCTCACATTATATCACATTTTATTCGCTATAGTTTAGAAAATGGTAATAAAATATGACAAGAACTTAAGTTAAACTGTGTCAGAACAAATTCAGGTAACACTATTTTAAGGTGTCCTTGTTACAAGTTACATGTACTTACTATTATAATAACAATAAATTATGCATAATTACATGCAAGTAACCCTAAGACTAACCCTAACCATATAGTAAGTATACTGTACATGTAGTTCATAAATATTACTCGGTACTTAAATGTATAATTACACTATAACAAGGACACCTTAAAATAAGGTGTAACCCAAATTCATCTTGATAATGTCAGATAACTTTGATAGAAAGGTATGTAAGGGATTACAATCAACCAAAAAATATTCAGCTGTTAAATGTAAGTACACAATTAGATAATACCAATTTAGGTCAACCAATTACCAATTAGTTTTGTTCAGACTGTGGTGTAAAAAGGTCGCATTAGCAATTAAAGGAAAAACACTTAAGCAAAACATGGTTAGGTCTGAATAATTCTGAATAATTTTTGATCCCAAATTTTACTGCTAGTCCACTGTATGAAGAATTTCTGGGTATAATTTGTCACAGTTCACTTTATTTTGCTATCCTCACTTACATAAATGAACTATAGTGTCCTGCACCCACTAGTAAAAAAATATAAAAAATTATATCTGGTGTCTGAATAATTTTTGGTTTGACTG
>NW_015539856.1:982458-989663 GCF_001515605.1 Sinocyclocheilus anshuiensis
TTACAAGTTACATGTACTTACTATTATAATAACAATAAATTATGCATAATTACATGCAAGTAACCCTAAGACTAACCCTAACCATATAGTAAGTATACTGTACATGTAGTTCATAAATATTACTCAGTACTTAAATGTATAATTACACTATAACAAGGACACCTTAAAATAAGGTGTAACCCAAATTCATCTTGATAATGTCAGATAACTTTGATAGAAAGGTATGTAAGGGATTACAATCAACCAAAAAATATTCAGCTGTTAAATGTAAGTACACAATTAGATAATACCAATTTAGGTCAACCAATTACCAATTAGTTTTGTTCAGACTGTGGTGTAAAAAGGTCGCATTAGCAATTAAAGGAAAAACACTTAAGCAAAACATGGTTAGGTCTGAATAATTCTGAATAATTTTTGATCCCAAATTTTACTGCTAGTCCACTGTATGAAGAATTTCTGGGTATAATTTGTCACAGTTCACTTTATTTTGCTATCCTCACTTACATTTACACGTATGAACTATAGTGTCCTGCACCCACTAGTAAAAAAAGGTAAAAAATTATATCTGGTGTCTGAATAATTTTTGGTTTGACTGTAATTATGCATAATTTATTGGTATTATAATAGTGTCACGGTATGCTGTTGGAAGGAGTACGAGGGAAACGAGGAGTACAATCAAAAGTCTTTAATCCAAGGAACACGGGGTAAATCCACACAAAGGGCGCTGGAGCAAACACACGTACACAACGAGTAGACCTGACAGAGACAGACTGCACAGACTGGGACTTAAATACAGGGGATGATTGGGGAAACACAGGTGCATGGTAGGCATTTGTGAGCCTCTGGGCATTCAGGGCTTAACTCTGGATCGGAAGCCCCCTCTTGACTGAACACGGAAACAGGATGGCGCTCAGGAGGAGCGGACACTGGAGGGTGCTTTCTAGGAGCAGGCACTGGAGCGCGCTCTGGACTGGATTCGGGGACTGGAGCCCTCTCCTCTTCGGTTTGGCACTTTCGCCGCGCCATACTCAGCTCACCCTCAGCTGCGGTGCAGGGGGCGGAGCTCCTCTCCAAGCTCACACCGTCCGCGGCTTTCTCCCTCGTGACGGGCATTATCACCGGCTCTCGCACCTGGTCTGACGGATACAGCTCTACGTCCGGGGCGATCCTTTGCTCAGTTGCTTGGCTTTGCGCTGGCTCGCTGATCGCGGCGTAAGGGAACAGAAACAGGGGCAAAACATGATACAGACAGTCCATGATCCTGACAAATAGTAAGTACATGTAACATGTGTAAGGACACCTTAAAATAAAGTGTTACCTAATCACTTTTAAAGTGCTATACTGAAAGTTCTTTTCCTAATTTTCTGGGCCAAAAATGGTCGGCCTTTATAATTACTTCTCTCATTATGCGATTAAAATTATGCAGTTCTGTTTGGTACTGTTTGGTTGTAGGCCTGTGTTTGTAGGGCTGTATTTGTGGATAATTTTGGCAGTGTTCACTCAAAAGGTGCTCAGATCAATGTTTAAACTAAATTAAAAATATTATTATCAATAAAATTAATTAATTCAGTCACTCAGTCAATTAGTATGTTACTGAAATGTATATATATATATATATATATATATGTACACACACACATACACACAGTATATACATATATATAATTTTTATAATTTTTTTTGGTTATACCCTGTGTGAGCAAAGTCAGTAAATTTTAGTCCAATGCAATAGCATTAACTACTATTTTCAGAAAAAAATAGTGATACTAACACAACATGAGGGTTAAACATGAAATGTTTAGTGGATTGCATGAGTTGACCATCAGACAAATAGCACACATAAAGAAAAAAGATCTTAATTACGCGAGAGATGCTAATGCATACACTCATTATTCAAGAACATGATGCAAGTATAAGTTCTTAATTCCTGAGATTATTACATTAGCACCTTCATGTCTATTCTTCAGTGCCAAATTGTCTCCTCCAAATGGGTTTTAAAACCCATTTATGATGTTAAGCACAATAGTCTTATGAGTTGCATGCATTCATGCATTCCTGGGCATGTGCATGTTCTCCCAACAGAGAGAGAGCCAAGGTGCACAGAGAAACATCAGAGAACATCAAACAGACCGTGAGCTGAGAATATATATTAAATGTCCACCCCCACACTGAGATTTACTCCATCCCTCTGTTACAGCGCCACCGTGTCAAGAGAGGCACCATGCGCTTCTGCAAACGTACACGCGTGAATGGTGTTCGTACAAGTTGAGTTCTATGGATGCATTTTTCTCTATTTCCAAGGCGAAATCTTTGAAGCTGTCAGTATAAACCCGGTGCTTTTGATCTAGTGCAGTGCGAGCCGTGTTTCTGTAGAGGGCAGGCCACTGAAAGCATTGGTTCAATGTTGCATCACTGCAGATTATGTCATCAACTCACTACACACACACACACACACACACACACACACATGCAGAAGAGCAGAACTAGAGCAGAACCAGAGGAGGGTTTGCAATGTACCAGGGTTAGTATAACGACGTGGCCCTCAGCTGCGATTATAAAGGCAAATGGAGTGGAAAGTCTATATAGGTGATCAAATAGGAAAGGAACAGGATCAAATGCTTGTCAAATAGTGTCAGACAGCCTTGTGCTCTATCAGGGATGAAGTTGCTAGATGACGAAAGTGAGAGACAGAGGTCCAAAGGAAAGTCGAGAACACGGTCTTGTCTTCTCAGGAGAAACTCACTCGATCTCCCTGTGGAGATAAAACACAACGAAAGACAAATACAAGATCAGCAGAGATGAAAAACGTGCCATATATGCCTCGCATGCGTTTTCATCGCCTGTATCCCGACGTCAATTATTAATGTTTGATGGAAATCATTTTTCCGTGTGAAATCTGGGTGCTAATGCGCCATTTTAAGTCATACGTTATTGCATCTTATATATTTCAGGCGGTACATTGCAAAAGGCCTCAAATGACTGCCTTTAGCTCCCCTCAGGAAAACAAATAATGAAACTTTAGCGTTTGAGTTTGATAAGTGACTATTTTGAGAGGATGTGTTGATTTTCTTGATTCGGTAAATCTCACGCCTTCGGCATTGAGGGAAATTTTGGGATTAAATGTGACGTTTGCTTCATGATCCCTTTGAAAAAAATCAGATGAATCAAGGATTTGGAGAAGAAAGAAAATATATAGCAGATTAGTTTTTAGGAGTTGGCCCTGATAAATCTTGGATGGGGCTCTAACCTCAACAACCGCAGCAACAGAGTCACCCAGAAGAACATCACCTCTCCTGTTTTCACCTGCTCGAGTCCCGCGGCTGTTTTAGGTTCAGAAATTATTCATGTATTTACAGCCTCGATAAAGCATCCAGTGGAAACCTGTGTGCCATCATAGTTTCCTGAAAAATACATCTACGGCATTCTGTGGAGCTGGGATGAGAAGATAAGCTACAGAGCAGAAATAAATATGAAAGACCACACCATTTCCAATTCAGGAAAAATGAATGGCAGAGAAATCGCAATATAAAGCCTATATATTTTGTATTATGGCCTATAATCAAAATGTTATTGCTCTTTTTTAAGATCGTGAGACATGACGGAGTTCTCAATTATGTTATAAATGCTGTCTCATGCATTTATCCTACGATTTTCAGAGAAAAATGTCAATAGATATGAGTCAGACAAGTTAGTCTTTTTTTTTTTGCTGAGATGCAAAAGTTTAAAATAAATCAACGACCTTCACTAATTATTAATATTGGACGTCTGGACAAAATGTTTTCATGTTTATTAATGTTTGTTCATGCAATGTAGGGATTCCCAAGCTTTTGACATTTTTTTGATTTCATTAATTATTAGCTTTTCATGAACACGGCTTTTTCATGAAAAATTTTGGGAAACTTGATGTAATGTTTAATGCATTTCATGATATTGATAACAATTAATTAAAGAATGAAATGCATTTTTTTTTCTTCAATATTGTAATCACATTCAAGTCTATGTGATAAACAATTTAGGTCAAAAGTATTCAAAAAGTAGTCAGACTACATTACTCAATATGTGTAATCCAGATTATGTTACTAACTGTTTTTGTCATGTAATTTGTAATCCGTAATAGATTACAATTCGTAAGTAATCTACCCAGCACTGTGTACTGTATTGTATATTTTTAGATTAATCTCACTGCTGTCTGTGATTTTTTCCCTTTATAACTAGTTACAGATCTCTGTACATTAGAACATCTAGGCATAAAAACATGTTTTTTTTTCTCCCCATTCCATCTGCAGTTTAAACAGCTAACACAGGAATTATTACCTGTGTTCTGTAATTCAAGTACTATGTAAATACATATGCATATCTCTTTATTTTATACAGCTGCATACAGAGTAAATAATGCACAAATCTGTACATAAATCTTCTGTTCCAGATTCATACACATTATTATTAGTTATTGTAAAGTCTCATGTCAGATATGTATGTATACAAACCCCAACAAATTCTAAAAATAAAAAAGCTAATTCTGATTCTGAGTCGCACGCCAATAAAACGGAGAGAAAGAACACAACGTAATGAAACATACTAAAAACTCCCTCCTTGATGCAGAGTAGGGGATTTTTTCTGTTTTCAGAGCACAGACCTGGGCTTTTCCATGGTGTCCTTGCTGAGGTAGATGTACCAGTAGATGAGGTTGAAGATCCCAAAGGCCAGAGGGAAGAGGACGCGGGAGTATTTGTCTATGGCACCGGTGCCTGCCAGCATCATGTTGGGTGGGACGGCCGAGCCCTGAAGGAAGATGGGATAGCGATTCCTAGGCGCCTCGGACACAGAGTTCGCCCGTCTTCTGCGGGTAAAGCCACTGGTATCAGACTGAGGCTGTGACACAAGCAAACCGTGAAGAACACGAATCAATCCCACCTGATATAAGACATATATAACAGAGACAGAACCAGCATTTAGGGTACTGATTAAAAAATCCCTTAAATAAAAGTGTGATGAACAGTCGTCAGAAAAATAGACAATTTGTATATATTCATGTAAAGCAGTTTAAATGGACAGTTCACCCAAAATGGAATATTCTGTCATCGTTTACTCATTGTCCACTTGTTCAAAACCTTTGTTTTTTTTCTTCTGCTGAACACAAAATAAGATATTTTGAAGAATGTTGGTAACCAATCAGTTGAAGATAGCCATAGTATTTCTTCCATACTATGGAAGTGAATGGCTACCGTCAACTGTTTGGTGACTAATATTCTTCAAAACATCATCTTTTGTGTTCAACGGCTGAAATAAATGTATTTGCTATTTGTTAGGTTTTGAAACAACTTGAAAGTGAGTACATTTTGAGAGAATTTTCATTTTTGAGTGAACTATCCCTTTAAAGAGGTTGATCGTGTCCCACCAACAAGCTGTGGTCCTTCCTTTAATGTAAGTCTATGGGATTTTTTCACAGGCTTTATCATCCACCAGGTGAAAAATTAAACTGCACACTTCTCAGGAATGGTATTCAAGGGTATTATTTGAGTGTACTGAACAAAGGCTGACAAGTTACGCCCTAAAGACAGTACAGTGCTGTGAAAATGTATTTGCCCCCATCCTGATTTCTTGTTTTTGTTTCATAAACACATACAGTTCTATGCATTTATTTATTTTTATTGAAGCAAAAAAAAAAAGAGGCTATTCAAAAATGATCAGCAATTTCAAATTGATTAGATAACTTGTTTATCATTTAAAAACTATTTTGTATTTACTCAGGTTGCCTTTGTTTTCATTTCTGAAAGACTTGAGATATACACAAAAACAGCAGAAATCGGGATGGGGCCAAATGCTGCATAACACTTATGGATAGGAAAAAAACACATATCAGCTTTAAATAAAAAGAAACAGACAGTTATTGAAGATCATAATTACTCAAAATTTACTCTGACTTAAAGGTGCCACCACATTTACCATTGCTCGGAGAATTTTCGCAGACGAAATCCAGACATTTCAATAGAAATCCACACAATCTTGAATTTCGTTACGGCGAAAGATTTCCACACCGATTCCGTTTGCAACGGGTTCAAGTTTGTCACAAATTCACCGTGTTGACCAAAAGAAAGCTGCTTGGTTTGACTTATGAGTGAGCTGTGCTTTATACATCTCTACACATCATAATGCACAATGAATGGCGCTTTATTCACCAAAATTTGGTTCATTCTGCATGTGGAAGTCCTTGGCTCTAACGAATTCTAGATTGAATGGATGCCTATTAAAATTATTGGATTTCACCAGCCGAACAGTGGCGAAACATCTGCCAAGTCATCTTAAAATAGCCAAATATCAATTGATTAATTGGACTCGCCAATATATAGCAACATTTCTAGCACTTTATAAAAATAAGAGGTCAAACTAAACCCCAGTCATTTTATATTTCCTTCCCATCCAGTCTGTAAGCCGGAGAGAACTGGAGCAAGTGGATCCGCAGCACAGGTGAGAGATTACAAGAGTCATGGCTCGCAGTTTTAATACAGGTGGCTGTTTTTAAAACACCAACCATGAGCTCCCCGCGTGAGAGCGGTCCCGGGAGACGCCTCACGCCTGTAGAATTATCATATCCAACTCAGCACAACAGATTAGAGCTACAATCCACACGTGGCTGCATGAGAGCAGGTGAATGACTCCTCACTGAACACCTGAACAATTCAGTTTTTAACACATGCATTAAAGGTTGAGCCATGTGTTATGTATTTAGTTACGCGTGCTAAATACAGTGGTGGCCAAATTATTAGAACACTAGTATTTCCACCAGCTAAAAATGGTTTTAAGTCAGTTATTTCTATCGTTTGCTGTAGTGTGTCAGAAGGAGATATCAGTTTACATTTCAAAACATTCATTTAGCCATTAATTGTAATAATGCAGTGAGATGTTTGTGCTCCACACAGAGATCTGATCTGATCATCATCAGTCTGTCTGAGATTACATGAAGAAACAGAACAAACTGAGACAGACTCAATCCAGAAGAACTGTCTCCAAGACGCTTCAAGAAACCTCCTGCAAAGCTACAGTAGCCTACTGTTAAAAGTATAAACTGTAAAATGAGGATGCTGTCAAAAATAATGTCATACATATATTTTCTTTATCAATTAACTTCTATTAACGAAATGAAATCAACATTTGGTGTGAGCATCCTTTGTGTTTAAAGCAGCTTTTGCCCTCGGTGCACTTGA
>NW_015539856.1:990184-1008251 GCF_001515605.1 Sinocyclocheilus anshuiensis
ATTATTACAATTAATGGCTAAATGAATGTTTGGAAATGTAAACTGATATCTCCTTCTGGCACACTACAGCAAAAGAAAGAAATAACTGACTTAAAACCATTTTTTAGCTGGTGGAAATACTAGTGTTCTAATCATTTTGGCCACCACTGTATGTCTTTAGAGGTATTTAATTATTTATATATGCAGATGCAGCGACACTCATTTAGCATCACAATAACTGTGACACAGTGCGCTGCTTTGTGAAGAGCAGAGCTCGTGTTGTGCATATCGTTTAACCAGGAGCTCCGTCAGCTGTGCTTTCTGACCAGAGTGTGGTGTTAGTTAAGCGAGGCTCGCAGGAGATCGTTACAGTCTCCGGCTCGTCGTCGCTGCCCTGGGCTATGGACTCCAGAATGGAGGCCCTGGAGAGCCGGCGTTTTTCCCTGTTGGCCTCGAGCGTGGCAAAGTAGTTGACCGCCGCAAACTCGACGAGGGCCGAAGCCACGAAGGCAAAGCAGACGGCGATGAACCAGTCCATGGCGGTGGCGTAGGAGACTTTGGGCAGCGAGGAGCGGGCACTGATGCTCAGAGTGGTCATGGTGAGCACAGTGGTGATTCCTGAAGGTCACAGGAGATTATGTGAAGACGCAAGTGCAGATTTACATCAGAAATTATCCCAGAAACACTGAGAACATGACAGAAAATCTTAAACAGTGAATAGTTAAAGGGACAGTTCACCCACAAATGTTGTTCCAAATCTGTATTAATGTTGGTAACCAAGCAACTGCTGGTCCCCTTTGACCTCCATTGTTTTTCTATACTATAGAAGTCAATTGACCTATCGGTAAGCCCCGCCCCCCTTAGTTACTGTTGCTACCTCGGACCAACAAACGGAGCTGCTCACTCTCTTACAATGACAGCTGTCAGTGTGAAAACCTTGTCACAAGATGTTCTTGAACAATGTTGGACACAGAAGGGCCACCATTCAAGTGGGAATTAAATATGCCATAGAGGGATATATAAAAGATTTAAAAATAAATATGGTGGCGAACTCGATTAATCTGGAAGCGAGGGTTTGCAGATCAAGCGGGAGAAGCCTCATGTTACGGTCGACACGATCACGGATGACAACATGCAGGATCAACACTGTTCATGTATCACACGATTAAATTAATGCACATTTAACCAGTATGAAGAGATGTGTTTTTGACCTACACTACACATCGTTTTTCCATTTTTGTAGCATAAACACCATCAAACCGATGCGAGCTTCGGATCTTCCAATGTTTCTCTATGGCACTGAAACTGATACTCAACTGCCATTGGCTCATCTGCATTCAAGGGGAGGGGCTTACTGATAGGTCAGTTGCTACCAGCAACTGTCCGGTTACCAACATTCTTCAAAATATCTTCTTCTGTGTTCAACAGCAGAAATAAACTCATACAGGTCTGGAAAAACTTGAGGGCGAGTAAATGGTGATGGATTTTCATTTTTGGGTGAACTATCCCTTTAAGACCACTAGTATACTATATTTTTAAATAGAATGTGAAACAGTATGAATTATGTTGTTAGCTACATTGTGGTTACATGAACTCATTATACGTTCCAGCAAATGGTGATCAGTTATCATCTTGGAAATTAAAATGGGTATTTTTGCACTTTTATTATAGTTTTGTGTAGAAATGTCTATTGGCAGGTTGATCTAATAATCAAGGAAAAAATTACAAACTGTACTTTGGTTGGTAAATCACACCATACTCTGTATGCTGCAATGTATTGGGCATATTCTTTGTATACAGAAAAAAAATAGTGTGTCTGTACAGTTTCAGTGTGGTTATTGTTGAGTAAAACTAAAACGCAAAATAATAAAAATTATTTTCATTCATTGAAATAAAGCTTAAATAAAATATAAAGTACATAAATAATTGAAAAACTTTAGGTGAAAAACTGTAAAATTGGAAATGCTGTTTTATCTGAAAATAAGTTGTAGATGAAGTACTAAAATGCAAAAGGAATTTTATTTAAAAAAATGAATATATAGTATATATATAAGCTAAGTATACACACACACACATATATATTATTCTTAAAACTATTAGTTAAAATTTTGCTATTTTTAATTTTTTGTAAAAATGCAACATACGATCAAATAAAAATTCAAGAAACAGATTAAAAATTGAGGCTGATATTACTTTCAGTTCATTTATCATACTGGAAATGGAAGGTCAAAACAAACGCATTGCATTATGGGATGCAGTATTCTACCCAATCTACTCTGTTGTATACAATACATTTTGTGGTGTGTCCTCCAGTTATTCCATACATACAGAAAAACTGCATACTGTACAAAGTGCACTATATATTGCAACAGCAAGAGTAAGAGTAGTATGCGATTCCATAGAATAAATAGCATGTCATGAGTGATGACTGTGAGATGCAGGTATGCAGCGATTGAAAAGTATTATGATTCTTAATTTTCCTCTTTGTACAATTAAATAATTTTAAAACTGTGCCTCAAATTTCCAGATGAAACACTAACACATAGCCTAACATACACTGAAGTTCAAAAGTATGGGGTCGGTATGTTTTTTCTTGTTTTTTATTTTTAAGAAATTTATATTTTTATTCATCAAGGACGCATTAAATTAATCAAAAGTGACAGTAAAGACATTTATAATGTTACAAAAGATTTCTATTTCAGTTAAATGCTGTTCTTTTTTAAAAATGCATTACGGTTTCCACAAAAATATTGTGCAGCACAACTGTTTTCAACATTGATAATAATCAGAAATGTTTCTTGAGCAGCAAATCAGCGTATTATTATAATTTCTGAAGATCATGTGACACTGAAGACTGGAGTAATGAAGCTGAAAATTCAGCTTTGATCACAGGAATAAATTACATTTTAATATATAATCACATAGAAAACAGCTTTTTTAACAGCTTCAGTTTTACTGTTTTTACTGTATTTTGGTCAAATAAATGCAGCCTTGATCAACATAAGGAGACCTCTTTCAAAAATCTAAATCGAATGATAGATGTTTAATTTAATATGACCATCTAAAAACACACACTCATACCAGCCACTGTTCGAGCCGGGACAGACTCCTTGTTGATCCAGAATGCAACTTGTGACAGCACAACCACCATAATTAATGGGATGTACGTTTGGATGAGATGGTAGCCAAGCTTCCTCTGAAGATAGAAATGGACAACCTGGACAGAATACAGACCTAGACGGTGCCAAGACATTAGAGGAGGACACTGATGAAGACAAATCGTGCAAGTTCGATACATCTACAGTATGTGATGCTCTGATCAAGCCCATTTGGCTGAACACGACTCCAAAACATTTAAGAGGGAATTTTGGCTTTATTTCTGTCCTTATTTACAAGAAAAGGTAAGCAAGCACAGATCTTTCTTTTGGGTTTGAGCCTTGATCTGATTGGGCACCCAACAAGTGGTCCCTGCTTTTTGCCTGCCTTTAAATTCCTCATTACTGAGCCCCCGGTCATCCTCGGAACACGATCAGAGGCTGAAACGGGCTTATTGTAACGCAGCTATTTTTAAAGACAGACCTCATGAATTAGGCCTGATCAGATAAGCATCTTAGATTGCCTCTCAGAGCGGAAGCTGGCTGGGAATTGTAGCTCTTAACACACACAATTAGATAAGTCATTTACCGTAGTAATAGGGGTGTGTGATATTGCTTTTGTGATTTTTCGATAATGATAATTAAACAATATTTGACTTAGTGTGTTTTTATGCTGGTAACTTGGCTCGTTTAGGCCTGTCATGGATAAATAGATATGATACTAAAACCACCAGTAGGTGGCGGCAGCAAGTCCCTGTCTTAATGAGTGATTCACTGAATCATTCATTCAAATGACTCATTCAAAGCAGATGGTTCATTTAGAAATGAATCTTTATGAATGGAGCATTGAATCATTGACTCAAATGATTCGTTCAAAAACAGATTCGTTCAGAAACTAAACACTGCAGTGTTGCTCTGAGATGCACAAATGTCCTGCTCCGGCTTTGTTTCGAACTATTTCCGTTGGCAAAACGGAAAAAAAGACAATACTGTGTCTATAAAAAATTTAACTCACTCAATATAAAGTAATATCACATTCACGTGCAAATATTCAGGAAAACCGCACTCTTGCTTGTAATGCATACTAATTTTAGTGTTAGCACATTCAGGGCTATTTTTTGCTTTCATAACTTGAATTATAGGGTCAATTTAACTGCATTCTAATAGGCTTCATCACAGTGAATGCTTTTGGACTTTCAAGACGTGTATTTGTTTTTTTTGCAACGTGAATGACTCCATAATATCAGCTCACAACAATTACGATATTATCGCAGACGATAAATATCGCACACCCCTACTAGTAACACTACAAGACATCTGGCATGCTACATCTGTAATATTTAGGGAACACTGAGCAATAAATGAAAACACACCTGTGCTGAACTTATATGTTTCGCTGAACAAGGTCTGGCCCACAAGATCATACTGAAGTAAGCTTGATGATTCTGGAGGAAAATCTACTGATGCTTGAAGACCCTTCCTCCACGTGTAGACGATTTCATTATTAGTGTAAGCATCTGAAGGTTTAAGAGAAAGCAGTTGAAGAATGGTGGATGGAAGCATGGATGAAAAACAGACAGATCTTACAGCTTCCAAACAGGAGAGGACATGTGTGTCCATCCATAGGAAAGTCCAACAACACCATTGGACATACTGCACTTACAGTCAGCCTGAAATATAGAGAAAACAGGCATTTATTCGATGACCCAAATTATGATATCTTAATGAAAACATTCCCATTTATACTGAAACAGATTTCCAAGGGGTTTTTCTTACCTCATAGTGTAAAAGACCGTTCCGTTTTGCATGATTCGAAACAGCTTGTTAGGAGACGTCATGTTGTGTGCGAGGGACGTCCTAGCATTGCGAAAAAACATGTCGGGCGTCCAGATCTTGTCCACCATGCAATTATTCAAAGGCAAGATTTCGACGGGCCCCTGAAAGGCTAACCTCTCGTCAACCCACATTTGGCGGAAAAACATATCCATGGTGAACTCCTGAGAGAAAAAACAATTTCTTTCTGTGAAACATATTCTTTTTTTTACGGCTACAACCGATATGAATTCATCATTTGAGTTATTTTTTAAGCATAGTGTGGGTGAGATTTGACATACTGAAATTAATTTGAACAGATGTGTGAGACAGAAATAAAATGACAGCTTATTATCGACTTAGAAAGTAGGCTACTTTAGCCACAAGACACAAAGCACTATAGCTAAATCGAATTTGTACAATAATAAACACAAAAATAAAGATGTAACATTTGTGTGCTGTATTTTCTTACCATCTTAACATCAGACACTGGTCCAAAACTTGTGACGAATATGTCTGTTTTGACCTCAGTTACAGAGACTGCAAAGATAATCACAGATTACATTTACATGTAGAGATGTGAGTCCATTACACTGTTACAGCAAAATTAAGTGAAACACATAACATTTAGACCAAAAATCATTAGATGACATTAAAAGACTCTATTTAAGGACCACAGTGCAGCACTAAAATACTAATTAATTGTGATTTTAAATCGTTCCCAATCTTTGCCACAATCCTTCAAACCACCAGGTTTAGTATGTAAAGAGTTTAGTATGATCTCTTATTCTTTTATATATTTTAATAAGTGCAGATCGTAGTAAGTATGTTGTTTCATTTTTGGTCAGTATACCTTGCTTAGTCCATTAACTCACCTTGTGAGACATAACAAGGCCAAAAGAAGAGCCATTTCTGTGACAAAAAGGTAAATAAATGTAATTAAAATAAAGCCGTCAGTGGTTAGAGGTCATAATGTAATGTATAATGTGCTCTAGATGTAAGAGTACGCCTTACAGATGCACTGAAGCACTGTCTTACGTCTGTCAGTAAATGAAGAGCTGACATTAACTCACCTTGTGAGACATAAGGCCAAAAGAAGAGCCATTTCTGTGACAAAAAGGTAAATAAAAGTAATTAAAATAAAGCCGTCAGTGGTTAGAGGTCATAATGTAATGTATAATGTGCTCTAGATGTAAGAGTACGCCTTACAGATGCACTGAAGCACTGTCTTACGTCTGTCAGTAAATGAAGAGCTGAATGTGAAGTGAAACGCTTTCAGGATAATCAAATTAAGGGATTAGTCAAATCCAGGTTAAAGAGTATCATCTAGCAAACTAGGCATCAACTAGCAAACTAGTCTTTCTTGCAAAAGTTGTTCAGCTTCAATAAACATTGCCCCTGTAGTAGTTGCCTTGTCTGACTTTCATAATTAGGGTTAAAATAAACTTATTGCCAGGGCAATATAACACAAGGTATAGTGTTATAAATATATGCAACATATTTTGACTCAAATATTACATATATATAGAGCTTATATGTTAGTTAAGTATTGCATTACACTGATAAATACATTTATATTGTACTATTTATTAATATATAGCCTATTATATATATCTAGAAGCTTGCATTCTGCAAGTGAACGGTGCATTATTGTTCATCCCAAAGAGGCACAAAATCACTTTCACAGACTTTTACATTAAATGTTCCCTGCTGGTGGAATGACCAGAGACCATCTTCAAGAATCGGCTAAAAACACAGCTCTTCTATCTTTATTTGACCCTCTAACTCTAGCACTCTCTATTCTAATTCTATTCTTAAAAAAAAAAAAAACGTGCCCCTTTTAGACTTGCACTCTATTCATTTACTAACTGCTTGTTTTCTTTAAAAATATAAAAAACCAACACTAGCTTCTCCAATCTTTTTGTATTCTATTTGTTTTCTTTTTATTTATTATACAATTAACAAAAGCAAAAAAAGGCCTCTAACACTATCTTGCTCTATTCTTTTTCTATTCTGTTTTTTTATTTATTATATAATAATAATAATAAAACCCTCACTACGTATACTGCGTTAAGCTAACTGAGACTTGTTATAGCACTTGTATATCATTGCTCTTTTGTTGTATTTTGATTGCTTCTATTGTTCTCATTTGTAAGTCGCTTTGGATAAAAGCATCTGCTAAATGACTAAATGTAATGTAAATGTAATATTGTGCAGCGTTAGTCTTGTTGCTAGCCTGTTTGTTTATGATGTAACCAATTATTTCTCTTAGTAGAAATTAAAAGAGTGAAATAATCTCAACTCTGCAGATGTATTTCACTCAAAATAAATAATATTATTCGCTGGCTGTACGTTATTCCTTATATATTTGACGAAATTTTACAAATTAGCTCTTGTTTATGGCGCACTTCCTCGCGGCATTCTATGATATTACTAGAACGTGTGAGAGATCTTCAAGGTATGGATCTTTACTGAGGGTTTATATACAAGATCCAGACAGGATTGTGTTTTGGAGAGATTAGATCCAGTATAACTTCTTGTGGAGAAATGCTTGTGTTGTTGTTGTTGTGTGTTACATATAATTGCCATATTACTTATTTGGCGTAAAACTGTATTAAGAGGAACCTTGACAATGTATAATACACTAAGTGCTCATAATTGACGTTTAAAATGACATTGCAGTCTTCTAACATTAATGAAAATATATGCTTTTCATACCATGTTTTTATTTCAAATGGTGTGTTCTATAAAAAATATTTTGTTTCCAACAGAACCCTGGATTTGACTTCCATTTGACTTGAGATCTCTGGGAACTTTCACGCCGGTGGACCAGATTTCTCCAGCTTGCAAAAATAAGAGGACTACTCTCATTCCTGTACTTGATGAGGTCTTACTAAATTGCAGTTTTTTTTTCCTGGAGAATATATAGTTTCTTCCTCTGGAGTCTTTGAGTTTCAGATACAGGAAGTGTATCACAGCGAGTCAAAGCCATAATATATCACAAGCAGCCTTCGAGTCGGGTGGGTTTAATTAACAAATGCAAAGTCTTTTTTGTAATCAGTGGTTTCAGAGGACTGTTTGCTCAGCTTATCCTTTGAATTTCAATAAATCATGTAATTCAAGCACTTATTAAATGCCTCACATTACAAACGAGCACAAGTGTTTTGCATTCCAATAAGGTTTTATTGAAAGGTTCAACTACATCATTTCACAGAACGCTGCTCTCAACTTCCAGAGTCTCAAAATTCAATTCAATCCGCTTTATTTGTAGCACTCATTTCTTTGTTATATACCAGGTATAGAACAAATGCTTACGGTTACACAAGACTGTAGCAATAACCCAAATGTAAAATGAGCTTCAGCCTTATCAGCAAGTAATTAGCGATTTTTCTTCCTATTAGAGGCATATTTAAAACCTGCATTTCCATAGCCATCCAGATTTCGGCGTAATAAAGAAAAGAAAAACAAAAAAAAACAAAATCTTGTTTCGTCACCTTGGGTAGGAGTGTGCATTACGACAGCTGACAGCCTAGGGTGGGAGTGAAGGGTTTTGGGCCTGATCTCTTGGTTCTGTTGTTGTCTTGAATCTCAAAACCCTTCTCCCTCCTCTTCCACACGGTGGACTGAGGACCTAGGCGGCTCTATACTTCATTGCTTCAAACAACCGGCGCGTCCCGCGCCAATTCAGATGAACATACTGTACACATGCAAGCCTTACTTGCTCAAACTCACCCTTGACTAGCAATCAAGACGTGAAATAAATACAATCATGGCAGGTGTCAAAGAGAACAAAGACTGAGGAAAGGAGAAGTAGAGAAATTAGTGTTGGGTGCCCATAACACAGATTAGAAGTATTAAAGCATTCACACGACTGCATTTAGCAGGTTTTTGTTATGGGCGCTCGACACTAACGGTCTTAACAAGCGTATTCAGGGATCGTGGGTAGATGTGCGATCTTGTAGTAGCTGTGCTTCAGTTGTCTGGCGGTTCGACCTGAAATCATCCATCGCAGTCTCTGGCCGTTTGGCTTCAGGCACTTGGTGGAGGCGTATTCAGCCAGGCATTTAGTCACCAGCTCCCTCACGCAAACCAGGTCTCCAGCTTTAACCTGAAGCACAGAATCAACCACAGAACAACAAATCAACACTGAAAACATTTACACTGCAAAAAAATCATGTTCTTCCTTAGTACGTTTGTTTTTTCTAGTATAACAAATTCTTGAATCAGGATGCGTTTACTTGACAAGTAAAATGACTTAAAATATTATGTCTTGTTTTCTGAAAATATTATCCAAATTTTGTTAGTTTCTCGCTTAAAACAGGTTTATGGTTAAAATTAGTGCTGTCAAACGATTAATCATGATTCCAAAATAAAAGTTTGTTTATGTAATATAAGCGTGTATACTGTGTATATAAATAAGCATAGTATATTTTGAAAATACTTACATGTATATATTATTTTTATACAATTTATATTATATATAAATATATTTAACATACAAATATAAAATTTTTATTAAATATATACATGTATGCGTGTATATTTATATATAGCCTACATAATAAATATACACAGCACACATACATTATGTAAACAAAAACTTTTATTTTGGATGCGATTAATCGCTTGACAGCACTAGTTAACATTAAAACATAGAAGAAACATTGCGATTATTCTTTAAAAATAATGTTTTAGTAGAGTCCATATCGCAATCTGATTTAAGTGTACTGACCTACTTTTGATCCATTCTTTCAAAATTTGACCAATTCTATGGCATTTCATGTTATACAGTAAATCCATTTTTATGACTGGATTCAGTGATTCCATCTGCATGTTTCGTGTCACACAAATCAGCATTCATTTATGTAGGACTTCTCGAATAATTTCGGACACTGAAGACTGCAGTAATGATGCTGAAAATAGAGCTTGGATCACAGGAATGAGTTACATTTTAACATATATTCACATGTTTTGAATTGTAATATGTCAAATTTGACTGTTTTTGGATCAAATAAATGCAGCCTTTGTGAGCAGAAGAGACATTAAAATCTTACAAACTGTTGAACAGTAGTGCATACACACAAACACAGTGCAGCGGCTCACCTTTCTGCGTCCAGCTGCTCTTGAATGAGAGCGTGAAAGAATCTGAGGAAGTGAAGGGCGGTCGGAGCCTTGACCTTCCAGCAGAGCTTCTCCAGAATGATCTTCTCCATCCTCATCATGTCGTGGACCGTAAAGCGGTTCTGGCTGATCCTGAGGAGGTCACTGGCCAAAGGAACGCTCTTCTCCTCTTCGGACGTCTTCACAGCGATGTAGAAGCAGCAGAGAGCCACACAGGACAGATGCTTGGGCTGAATCTGAAAACAAGAGAAAACCGTTCAACAAGAACCCACACAGAAAACATCTGGGATTCATACGGAGAAGTAGAGCTGGACGAGTAATCGAAACCCAAATTCATAACCTCGAACCGACATAATTTTCCCATGTCCATTATTTGGGTTTTTTAATCCCATTAACACTCTCCCCTTAAAAACATAACACCGTGTCAACGCTAAACAGACGTGTATTTTTCTTAATCAGCAGTGCTCTATTTGCATACATTCATTATTTAAAACATTTGTTTACACAGGAGATGAAAGTTATTTTTTTCTACTTTTCACATTGCATTATTTAAAATATTAACTAACATGTTTATTTATTCACTTTTTGACACCATGCCAGCGGCAAGGCTATTTTAATGGCAATCTCTAAATTATTAATTAGATACAAGTTATTTTCTACTTTTCGCATGACAATATTTCAAATGTATTTTGTTTGCAAGAGATGCTGGTTATTTTATACTTTTGACACGGCAATATTCATTTATTTTGTTGGCAAAAAATTACAATTATTATTATTTTTTAGGAAACTTGCTTTTTATAATAAAACTGAAATGTGACTTTCCACAAGACGTCTTCATTTCAAGCAAGCTTTGATTTCAGTTGCTCGAAATATTCAACAAATAACCATAAATAGTTTGTTTCCTTCAATTATTTAAAAATTATTAAGATAAGAAATGCACTCTTTCATTAGAAAAAAAAAAATTCCACATTTAATAGTAGAGTATTTTTACACTACAACCCTTTAAATGAACTATGAGGGCAAAAAATAAATAAAAAATCGTTCAATAATCATAATCGAGTTAAAGCGGTCAATTAATCGAGGTTTTGATTTTAGGTCAAATCGCCCAGCCCTACTGAGAAGGTTGAGGCTAATTACAGAGATAAACTGAGGAGTTAAATCTGGCCAAAAGCACACGCACCTTCACCTTCAGATATTATCGTAATTGTGGTTTTAACGATGTGCAATTTGACATTATCAAGTATTTTGCAAAAACCAAACAAAACACCTACGGAGCGCATGCATTACGTGATGAAGTCTAGTCTAGTGCGCGTGCGCTTTTACAGTGCGTTCTTTCGCTGCATGATTCAGTCTATTAAAATACATTCAGAATGATCACAAATTCAAGACATGGGGGCAGAAAATGTGTATATTTATACCACTTCATCTAGTTAATCAGTTTCACACGAAGAGTGCCGTTTTTCTCCAAAAATTACCATGATTACGAATGCGATATTGATTTTTTACAACAGTTTAATAAACAAGACGTTAATTAAGAGACCTGCGTTTTAAACACTATATTGTGCGATTTTGACAAAATAATTCCAAGCACAGCCACAGCGCTGTTTTGCGTCTCTGAGCAACATGGAGTTTCGTTCCTGAATGAATCAACAACCGTTTAAATGATTCGGTTCAATCGCAATGACTCACTTATTAACACTCACTTGCTGCCACCTACTGGCGGTTTTAGTTTGACATTTAAAGCACCTTTTTATGATTTAAATAATTTCAAACATCAGTATTCAACGTTTTATGTTTAATATATCAAAACATTATATATGCATGCGTAACTGCAGATTAAAGCATTCATGTCCTGTATTAAACCGTAAATACTAGGGATGTTGCGGGTCTAGTCGACTAAACGGTACAGCTCCTACTAGTCGACACTTTTTTCTTTTTAACGACCGCCTAAAATAAAATGTTAACGCGAGGCAAGTGTGCGGCAAGCGTAATTCATTGAGGGATTTGTCAGTGTGATTCATAGATTAAGTATTTCAAATATAGGCTATTATATATGCTACACGCACGCACAGAGGTTTTTTTTTTTCTTACCATCTTTTGGGGGTTTCTTGCTTTTAGACTAGTCGACTAGTCGGATACAAAACTTTCATTTAAACGACAGTCAAATTAGTCGTCGCGCACATCCCTAGTAAATACATCTAAATGCCACTTCAGATGCAGCTTCTGTGTTTCCTCTGCAATGCAAACACGAGTTTTGTTGAAACGGATTTCATTTGTTTGGTAACGGCCCAAATGTCTTCTTATTCTAATCGACTGATTAAATGTAAGAATCTGACTCAAAAGATAAACGCACACTTTTAGAAAAAATGGCTTTATAAAAAGGTAAAAAAACGTCCATAACAGGTAAAAAAAAAAAAAATCAATTTGAAACTTATTGGAAAAGATTGATTTCTATCAGTGTGAATTGACCACAACATGAAGAATAGCATACAGCGGTCCACGGCAGTCCACGATAACACACTCAGCAAAATATAGTCTAATTATCATTATCGAAAAAATCCCAGAAAATATCGAGATGTTATTTTTTTGTCAATATGGCACCTTCATCACAGCCAGGAACCGATCTAGAAGATTCACAGCGAGGGAGAACGTCTCCGAACTGAAGCCGAAGAACCGCGTCAAGGAGAGAAGGTCTCGGACTTGGAAGTCTCTCAGCTTGACCGTCATCCTCAGACCGTTCTCCTGAGCGGACTCGACGACTCGCAGTCCACAGAGTTTGGGCTGATACCGGGCTTCTTGATCCAGAAGAGCTTTGAGCTGGAGGGCAAAGGGCAAAGCCCCCACTCCGGTCACCTGATCAATCATCTACAATAATAACAACATCAGCATAGAAATATTAAGCTAAAGCAGTATTAAAGACAGACGTCCTACATTGTGGAGAATTATCTCAGGCATGTGCAAATGTAACATGCTTTGCATACGGACTCAATATAACATGAAATGCAAATACAAACGGAGCACATGCACATACAAAAATGGTCTAATAATAAACCTAACATTACATTATTTAAAATTGAACCTGAGCATTACATTGAAGCTTTAAAAGATCCAAAAAATAAAAAAGGATGATATAGAATTTTTGAATCCTTTTCTTATGGAAATTTATTGCAAGTTATCCCCTGTAGTAGTTTTTTTCTTCTTTCTGTTTGTTCATTTAATGCTATTATAAATGTAATTGATAATAGTTAAAACCCCTGTGATGCTCTATATACATGCATGTTGTATTCTTTAATATATAATTATTTACATTTGATCATTTAGCAGACGAGACTTGCAAATGATTTTGAATATTGCTATAACAAGTCTCAGTTAGCTTAACGCAGCACACATAGCAAGGTTTTTTTTTTTTATATAATAAATAAAAAGAAAACCGATAGAATAGAAAAAGAATAGAGCAAGCTAGTGTTAAGAGGCCTTTTTTGCTTTTGTTAACTGTATAATAAATAAAAAGAAAAATGCATAGAATACAAAAAGATAAGAAAAGCTTGTTTTCTTAAAAAAAAAAAAAAACTAGCAGTAAATGAATAGGGTGCAAGTCTAAAAGGGACACGTTTTTTTATTTAATATATATTTAATTATTTTCTTGGATGACATTTTTATTCTGGAAGTTAACTAATCCCTAAGCATCCCCCAAAAATATCTAATTTCGGACTTTTAAAATAAAAGCTCGTAATGGTTTTTGTTTTCTTTCTCGAAGATGTCCTATTAAATCACGTTAACCACGTAAGGGACATTAAAACAAGTGTCCATCTGGTAACTTACAACCCTAAACGCTTCGAGATTGAGAACGAGGGTCCGAGCACATGTCCAGGCATGTCCCGGCTTCCGAAACCGGGACGTTAACGGTTTACTCGCTTAAACATTTAACGTTACACGGTAACCGTTTACTCCAAACAAAACGGCTCATGTTTACACTTTCCTAGTTATTTCTGCGTAACGTAACGTAGTCGCGTACAGCACGAGACAGCAGGCGTGCGTCAGCGTGCGCGAGACGCTGGTCATGTCTGGGCATGTCCACTAACTAGTGCGCTAGCTATATTTAAACCCAGTTAAAGCCATCAACCGGTTGGTTTTGTGTCAGTAGTCTCTAAATAACAACTTCAAATCCACATAGCCACACATTTACGCTTTAAATTCCATTTCCACGCCATTTATTTTACGTTTAGCGTACGAACGTAAGAGTCTTGTGTTGTTTTACGGCGGGTGAGAACATTTGAAGGCTCAAAAGAAACGTCTAGAAGCTAAAAAAAAAAACGTAATAAGCAAATAGCGCCTATACGTATAAAATCTGAAATATCGATAATAATTGATTAAACTGCTTACCTTTCGTAGATTTGACGATCTGGATTAAAAACAACAAATATGAAGCTGTGAGTCTATGAAATAAAAGTTATTTAAAAAAATTAAGTTGTAAGTATGTAACTTTAAAGCAATGTAACCAGCGCCCTGCACACCCCAACCCTCGGCGTCAGGCAGTGACAGCAGGCTGCTTGCATGCTTTATACTCGGAGAAAGTCCATATCCAAACATAGAAGCACCTCATTGGGCAGTGCTCACACAGAGCTCCGTCTTTCTGAATGCCTATTGGTTGAGCTTTGGCTGTGGGCTTTGGCCACGCCCCACTAGCAAGATGTAGGCGGGGTTTAAACGCTCTGCAGTGCAGTGAAATCCAGCATGTTGTTAGATATTCAGTGCGCTCCCTTGATCGTTGATACAGGCCTGCAAAGCAAAAAGTAAATAAATAAATTGAAATAAATACAAAATACATTAAAAAAATTATTACAAGTATTAAATCACCACCATAACTGCGTCGCAACATTTAAATGTTACATATTATATTATATTATATTATATTATATTATTAAACATATAACCAACTAATACAACAACCTGTGATAAAAGCCAATGTGTTGATAAAAAAACAACAACTTGAAAACAATAGTATTTAGTTAACCTCACACATACAGACATAAAAGTGAAGCGATAAACATTCCGGTAACGGATAAAGACCGAGAATTACTTTGCTTTGTCTTGTGGCACTAAATCTGAATCAAGCCATCTAGGTTTAAATTGCTTACTGTGGCTACGTAACATGCAAAGTGAGAATTAATTAAGCCACAAAGGGAAAAGAATATATAATATAATATAACACAGTTTTTAACATTACAGAATAATTTAAGAACAATGCTGTAATAACTCTTTCTGATCTTATTGTGCTTACGAAGCATTAGAAAGTTCCAGGGGTTTTAGGACAACAGCAGGCCAAAGCAACACAACATCTGAATATAATAAATCTGCATTGTGGCAGTGAATCTCGCGGTCAAGCAAACAATCAGATAAATACATAGAAAATAAAAGAAATGCAAAGTTGTTTGTGTATGAGGACATTTCTAAACACATGCTCCAAATTCACAGACGACAAATTCTGCAAAGCGAGATAAAAAATGTATATAAGATGTTTGCAAAAATCAGAATGAAAAACTAATATCTGTATTAAATTGATATTATAAAAAGCATGAGCTATTTTTGATTGCTTACTGTTTCAGTTCCAACAGATGGCGCCAAACATATCACTAGGCCTACGTCTCAGTGCACCTCACTGCAAAAACCTTCACAATAAAAGCAAAGAACTCGACATTTTCCGTGCATTTATATGCATCTTACAAGCGTGCCGAGATCCTTGTTAGCATTTCTTACAAGCATGGATAATCCTGCTGCCGCTTTCCCTTTATTGGTGCACAGGAGAGATCCCCCGGAGACAAGGGTTATAGACCTGCCTTTTTCACAAGCTTTCCCCCTTTTAACCCAGTGCCTAGTTACAGAACTGAGCTTCGGCAAGGACGAGGGGGTTATTTTCATTGTGTGAGATGTGGACGTATGTCTAGCTTTCCCCAGTTAATGAGCTGTGCAGGAAAACAGCATGGAGGCCATTTAGCTCGAATGTACACTAGCTGACAACAGTTTAGATTTTTTATGTGTTTTAAAGAAGTCTCTTCTGCTCACCAAGCCTGCATTTATTTGATCCAAAATACAGCAAAAACAGTAAAATTGTGAAATATTTTTACTATTTAAAATAGCTGCTTTCTGTGTGAATATCTGTTAAAATGTAATGTATTTCTGTGATCAAAGCTGTATTTTCAGCATCATTACTCCAGTCTTCAGTGTCACATGATCTTCAGAAATCATAATAATATGCTGATTTGCTGCTCAAGACGAATTATTATTATTATTATCGATATTTAAAACAGTTGAGTAAATTGTTACAGGATTCTTTGATGAATAGAAAAAAAATCAGCATTTATTTGAAATAAAAATCTTTTGTAACATTATACACTATACCATTCAAAAGCTTGGAGTCAGTATATTTAAAAATTTTTTTTTTTTGGAAAGAAATTCTAGAAATTAATACTTTTATTTAGCAAGGATGCTTTAAATTGATCAGAAGTGATGATAAAGACATTTATAATGTTACAAAAGATTTCTATTTCAGATAAATACTGTTCTTCTAATCTTTCTATTCATCAAAGAAACCTGAAAAAATTCTACTCGGCTGTTTTCAGTGTAATAATAATAATAATAAATGTTTCTCGAGCAGCAAATCAGCATATTATTATGATTTCTGAAGATCATGTGACACTGAAGACTGGAGTAATGATGCTAAAAATACAGATTTGATCACAGCAATAAATTACATTTTACAATATATTCACATAGAAAACAGTTATTTTAAATAGTAAAAATATTTCAAAATTGTACTGTTTTTGCTGTACGCTGGATCAAAGAAATGCAGGCTTGGTGAGCAGATGAAAATTAAAAATCTTACTGTTAGACTGGTAGTGTATAAATACATTTTCCTCATGTCATGCATAAACTGGCAGGTCTGAGATGTTAAAGAGTTAAGGATCTTACTGTACGCTGCACATATGTCAGTATCCCAAACGGATGCAGGGCTGATTTGAGAGTGCTTAATTATTTCCTCCTGATTGAATATTCAGATGTTTAAATAATCCTCTATTATAAAATGGGGCAGCACACTTTAAGCCCCCTGTTGCCTTGTTTGGGTGGCAAAGCAAGCGTACTCACAGTGACAGCTTGAACAGGAGACACACAAGAATCCTGCTGTTTGGAGCACATGCCTCATTATTGAGATTCATCTGCAGCCCTCTTTTTGCCAGAGGTCTTTGCAAACTGACTTCAGGACTCCAGGCCATGACTGAACATAAACATGGCTGATTTGATGACACCTGACAGCGCTCGTAGCTGAGCAGGTAAACAGTCGCCTCATTTTAAATGTGTTTGAAGCACGATGTAGAGCATACAATGCCAAATTACCTTCCACTTACACATTCAGTGAAACAGAACACTGCAAAACATGATTTTCTTCCTTAGTATTTTTGTCTTGTTTTCTAAATATCTATGAATTCTTGAATCAGGATGCATTTACTTGACAAGTAAAATGACTTAAGATATTATGTCTTGTTTTCTGTAAAAAGAAAACAAAAAAACAAATTGTGTTAGTTTCTTGCTTAAAACAAGCAAAAATATCTGCCAATGGGGGTAATTATTTTTAATTTTTTTCAGAAAATAAGATTAAGATTACTATTTCAAATAAATGCTGTACTTTAACTTCTATTCATTAGTTAATCCGGGAGAAAAAATTATCCGTTTTTCCAGAAAAATCTTGGGCAGCATGATCCATCCAACATTGATAATAATCAGAAATGTTTCTTGAGCAGCAAATCAGCATATTATTATGATTTCTGAAGATCATGTGACACTGAAGACTGGAGTAATGATGCTGAAAATACAGCTGCGCATCACAGAAATACATTAATGTTTAACAGATATTCACATAGAAAACATATTTTAAATTATTATAATTTTTTACTATATTAGTGTTTTTAATACTTTCTTGACCAAATAAATGCAGCATCTGTGAGCATAAGAGACTTATTGTGTGTGTGTGTGTGTGTGTGTGTGTGTGTGTGTGTGTGTGTGGG
>NW_015539856.1:1009141-1009467 GCF_001515605.1 Sinocyclocheilus anshuiensis
TTTCCCCAAAAAAAAAAAAAAAAAAGGGCAGCACAACTTTTTTCAACATTGATAATAATCAGAAATTCAGCAAATCAGAATATCATAATGATTCCTGAAGATCATGTGACACTGAAGACTGGAGTATTGATGCTGAAAATACAGCTGCGCATCACAGAAATACATTAATGTTTAACAGATATTCACATAGAAAACATATTTTAAATTATTATAATTTTTTACTATATTAGTGTTTTTAATACTTTCTTGACCAAATAAATGCAGCATCTGTGAGCATAAGAGACTTATTGTGTGTGTGTGTGTGTGTGTGTGTGTGTGTGTGTGTG
>NW_015539856.1:1009543-1010019 GCF_001515605.1 Sinocyclocheilus anshuiensis
CATTAAGACCGCACTGGGCCCCGGGGCTATGACTTACTGCAGGGCCCCCCATCACAATAATTATATATATATATATATATAGGGTACAACGGAGCTAAAGACCCACCTTAAGAAAAAATGTATAATTGCAGAAAAAATATATACGTTGTATTGAACATTAATGGAGCAACAGATTTTGTGTGAAAATGAATCATTCAAGTTGTTTATTTTGTTTAAAAATTGTATAAATGTATGAGGTGGCAAGAGGGGCCTTTAACCCCACACACGGTATTTATACAAATACTTCAGCTATAATAATGTTGTTGTTTTTTAAATAATGTCAAGTTAATACTTGTTCAAAACAATCACTTTAGCAAAGTTTGTACTATTTTCTGCTTATTTTGAAAAATAAAAGTACACATTTTTTTTCCAATAAATATGCTGTCATTAAAATGTGTTAATATAAAACATATATTTTAAAATACAGAAACAAAATC
>NW_015539856.1:1010264-1016592 GCF_001515605.1 Sinocyclocheilus anshuiensis
TGTGTGTGTGTGAGTGTGTGTGTGTGTGAGTGTGTGTGTGTGTGTGTGTAAACTTAAACATTTAAACAAAACTGCACATTCAAGTTTTTCTTTTATTTTTCTTTTATTTATTTTACAGTATTGTTGTTTTTTCTTTGTTTTTAAGAATATAAGCATTGCTATTGAAAATATAGACATTAACATGAATAGAAACCTACAATTCAAAGCAATTCAAGGTATTTTACAGAAATATCTATGGAAAAAAAATATCCCTAATCCCTTAACTGTAAATTTCAATTTGTTAACGTTACGTAAAAAAATCTTGCAAACTTGTTGCCTCAGAAAAATCTAGTTCAGGTTGCTTAATATATTCAAGTTCACCGAGAAGCCAGTTTATGAAAACTTGAATATACTAAGTAACTATAAATAGATTTTTCTGAGGCAATACGTTTGCAAAATGTTTTGAAGTTAAATTGAAACGTACAATGTAATAACCCTTGGCAAACAAATCAGATCTGACACTTTTATAATCATATATGAATATATTGCACACTGTGTTCAGATATAGGGAAAAAAACCTTTATGCATCATACATGTCTCCATTTCTTTCTGCTGCACTTGAGTCTCAAGATGACATTCGTGTCCTTGGAGCACAAAAGCAGTCTTAAGTCGCTGGGGTATATTTGTAGCAATAGCCAAAAATACATTGTATGGGTCAAAATATATCAAAACTTAATTTTTGATTAGTAATATGCATTGCTAAGAACTTCATTTGGACAACTTTAAAGGCGATTTTCTCAATATTTTGATTGTTTTGCACCCTCAGATTCCAGATTTTCAAATAGTTGTATCTCAGCCAAATATTGTCCTATCCTAACAAACCATACATCAATGGAAGCTTATTTATTCAGCTTTCAGATGATGCATAAATCTCAATTTAAAAAAACTGACCCTTATGACTGGTTCAGGGTCACATATAGAATATGGCATCACACTGTGAAGGATTTCCAAACATTTTCCACAGTTGTTGTTACCATCCTGCAGCCGGAGTTGAAGTCTAACAGCACCAAAAGAGCGCAAAAGTGTGACATGCGTCCTGAGTGGAGTGTGACAGAGGCACGCTCTGATCCACGCAGCAGACATTCGCCAAGTGCAGGTCTGCTGTGTCAGCCTCAATCTGTCTCTGTATCCTCGGCCGTGCCAACACACAGTCTGCCGGGGTAATGCTACAGTACTGGAGCACACCTATCCAGGCCTTCTCTCCAGCCACCGCAAGCAAACAGGAGCAGCCCACAAGTGCAAATAATGAGCCTCACCAAGATTCACATGTCATTAGAAGCATAGAGAATAACTCCTATTGGCCTGTTTATTGTGTAGGAAAAGCCATCATATGGTTATTGCTAACTTTAGGTACACTTATAAGTAAATATTCTGGATTTATTAACATTAGAAAGATGCAGCAAATTGACGTTCATATCTGATGTCAAGTAGGTGGACATTTTCAGTTTCTATGAAGCCAGCATCAAGACCAGAACAGCCCTCTTCTTTAGCAATGCCAATGTGTTGCTTCATTTTAAAACACTAATACATTTGCTTTCATGGCATGTTCAAAGGAGTAGTTCACCTAAAATTTTTTCTTCATCTGAACAGATTTGGAGAAATGTAGCATTGCATCAGTGTCTCAGCAATGGATGCTCTGCAGTGAATGGGTGCCGTCAGAATGAGAGTCCAAACAGCTGATAAAAACATCACAATATTTCACTTCTGAGTTACTTTTTAACTACTGCCTAGAACTGTTGCTTCCAGCTAAATTACAGTCCATAATAATCCATAATAACACTTCCTCCAGTGACAAAGTGGTCTGGTCTGAATCAGGAGAGAAATCTGCACAGATCAAGCACAGACTTTTTCACCGGAGGAAGTGTTATTATGGATCATGGACTCGTATTTTAGTTAAAAATGTCTTAATGCTGGATTAGTTTCAGCTTTTGTCTTCTCCAGATGTTAACTGATGGACTGGAGTGCTGTGGATTACTTGTGGATTATTGTGATGTTTTTGTCAGCTGTTTGGATTAGGGTTGCACGATATATCGTTAAAGCATCGATGAACTTTGTGTCAGCACGTTGTAAATAGAACGAGGCACTCCAAATCTGATGAAGAAACAAACTCATCCTAATCTCAGATGGCATGCGGGTGAGTAAACTTTCAGCATATTTTCATTTTTGGGTGAACTATTCCTTTAATGTGAGTGCAGAATGCACAATGCGCATTTCACAATCTTATTAACAATCATAAATACTATAGTTTGATTTCTATTACTTATACATAGTTGTTGGAAGGTTTCATATGAAGAGATTTTTTATTTTTTCAAATTCTGCTGCGCTCACACTTATGATCGCACACTGATGATCTTTTTCTCTTTTAATTTTACACAATTATTGACCAAATAAATGCAGCATCTGTGAGCATAAGAGACTTCGTTTGTGTGTGTGTAGTGTGTGTGTTTAAGATTAAGATTAAACCATCTTGTGTTGTAAGTAATGACCAGTTTTTACATCTTAATCTCACCGTTGTGTGTATTTTTAGCTATTTTTTATTGAAGTATTTATGGTGGTGGTATTTTGTATTTTATTTGATGATTATATATTTTTTAATGTAAGCATTAACCTTAAATTGTCATTTGCAGTTTACTTGATATGTTCCCTGTTTTGCATGCTGTGTAGCCAAACAGTACTGGTAAAGATTTGGTTGGATTACAAAGTTTAAAATACAGTCCTAGTTGTTGTGGTTCATGAAAAATAAATAATGCAACATACTTGCTTTCTTAAAATGTAATGACATTAAACAGCGCCCTCAAGTGAAGACTTTTCCCCAGACTTTTATTTTGAAAAAAAAAAAAAAAGGATCGCGGAATCAGGACCTTTATTATGAAATCCGCAAATTCTCCTCCCGGATGTTGTGGTGAAACATACGGGACTTATCGTTCATTGTTTTCAAAATGAAGGATGTCTGTTTAGATCGACATTTATTGTAGTTTTGGCTTGCAATCTTACAGGAAAAGCGACTGTGTGGTCAGCAAACATGCCTCTCGGTTTAAAACCATGCTGTGCTGTCTGCAAGACCAACTCTTCATCCATGTGGAAAAAAGGCAGCCAGGGGGAGATTTTGTGTAACAGCTGCGCGAGTAAAAGCACAAGCAGCGGAGGCTCCGGAGCATCGGCTTCCTCCAGCATCCAGCAGAATAACGGCGGAGGGAAACAGGTTTGAAGGCTTGCTTAAAAACTAGCTTTGCAAACAGAGCTGGGTACATTACTTACTAACTGTAATCCGTTACTGATTACAAACTACATGACACAAAATATAGTTAGTAATGTAATCCATTACAGCACACATTTTAGACAATGAGACTACTTTTAGATTACTTTCGACGTATCTCGTTTATTGCATTGATTTAAATAGGATAATCTTGTACCATACCCATATATATATATATATATATATATATATATATATATATTCCATTCATTGTTATTAAAGGAGTAGTTCACTTCCAGAACAACAATTTACAGACAATGTACTCACCCCCTTGTCGTCATTCAAGATGTTAATGTCTTTCTTTTTTCAGTCGTAAAGAAGTTATGTTTTTTGAGGAAAACATTTCAGGATTTCTCTCCATATAATGGACTTCTATGGTTCCCCCGAGTTTAAACATCTAAACGACCCCAGCCGAGGAAGAAGGGTCTTATCTAGCGAAACCATCGGTTATTTTCTAAAAACATTTACAATTTATATACGTTTTAACCTCAAACTCTCCTCTTGTGTAGCTCCGAGTGAACGCTGTTTTTTCCGGTTCAATACAGTTAGGGTACGTCTAAAAACTCCCATCTCATTTTGTCCTCCAACTTCAAAATCGTCCTAAATCGCTGCAGAAGTACCGACCCAGTGTTTACAAAGTGAACATGCAAAGAAGATCAAATGCCCTTTTTAAAAAAAATGGCAAAACAGCGATTTAGGACGAATTTGAAGTTGGAGGAGAAAATGAGATGGGAGTTTTTAGACGTACCCTACCTGTATTGAACCGGAAAAAACAGCGTTCACTCAGAGCTACACAAGAGGAGAGTTTGAGGTTAAAACGTATATAAATTGTAAATGTTTTTAGAAAATAACCGATGGTTTCGCTAGATAAGACCCTTCTTCCTCGGCTGGGGTCGTTTAGAGCTCTTTGAAGCTGCATTTAAACTGCATTTTGGATGTTTAAACTCGGGGAACCATAGAAGTCCATTATATGGAGAGCAATCCTGAAATGTTTTCCTCAAAAAACATAATTCCTTTACGACTAAATAAAGAAAGACATGAACATCTTGGATGACAAGGGGGTGAGTACATTAATTATCTGTAATTTTTTGTTCTGGAAGTGAACTACTCCTTTGAGGTACTAATATGTACGGTGTACTGCTACGGTGTCAAGCTGTTGTACCCCAAAATGGAACAACTTTGGCCCCTTTTTTTCTGTGTGGCCTGGACGAGTGTGAGATTTCCCGGCCTGAAATTGCATCCCAGTCCGGCCCTGATACAGCAGCTCAGGGATGCATGATAAATGGGTTATGTGAGGGTTATCCGTCAGCAGTCTATAAGTTTATAAGTGCATACATCAGCAGACACACACATACACATACAGCATTGATCACCAGTCCAGCCACTGAGACAGGAAGTAATGAAACTCAACTAGCATAAGCTCTTTCACAGACGTGAGCACTGGAGTGGGGGGTGTGGCAAACCAGAAAGGAGGTAAATCAATCTTAATAGCCAATCACGAACATATAAGAGCACAGCAGGGCATCTGTGTAATGTCCCATGTGATAACTAGATTACCGTTTCTGCAGCAAATGTGACTGGTGCTTACCTGTGCTAAACTCACTGCTATGATACTAGGGTGTTAAATATATATAAAGTTTGGGGTCTGTAAGATTTTTTAAAGTCTTTTATGCTCACTAAGACTCACAAAGGCTGCAAAGGCTTTATTTGTGAAAACAGTAATATTGAGAAATATTTATTAAAATGAAAGTAACTGTTTTCTATTTGAATATATTTTAAAATGTAATTTATTCCTGTCAACAAAGCTGAATTTTCAGCATCATTATTCGAGTCTTCAGTCTCACATGATTCATTCATGATTCATCATTCTAATATGCTGATTTGCTGCTCAAGAAACATTTCTTCTTATTATCAATGATAAACAGTTGTGCTGTTTGTTGTGGAAACCATAATTCTTTTCAGGATTGTTCGATGAATAAAATGTTAAAAAAAACTGCATTTATAGAAATCTGCAAAAATATATATACACACACACACACACACACACACACACACTTAATTAAATATATTTCTTCATTTCAGTTAAAGGTGCTAATCTCATAATCAGGAAATATATGCTCTCGGGAGCACGTACATTACAAAAGCTAGTCATTTCTAGATTTCCTTTCTTTCTTTTATCTTTCTCTTTAAAGAGTGAAAATGGGTTTGTGGGTCACAGAGATGGCTGGTTTTATAATATATTGCGCGCAATGGTAGAAATGTGTCATTTCGATTTATTGTTTATACCACAGAACACATATTTAGACAGCTATGAGCGGACAGAACTGCTTTACACTATTTACACATGAGAACATCAAAGAAACATGAAAAGCACAGTTTAGTTGCACTTTGACACATTATTATAGAGGTCACAGGCAATGCATATAATGACCGAATAACCTAAAACATGTCATTCACATTTATTGTCAGAACTATCTAATTTACAATGCATAATATTTTATTATTTTGTTTCGTTATATAATGTGATACTTAACATTCTTTTTATGAATAATCGCCTTTTCATTCAGATAGAGAAAAACATCAAGTGAGCTTTTGCTTCTAAAGTATCCAAAAATAGATATTACCACATGGTTTAAATATTATTTAATATATAAACCACTTTTTCCACACACAAAAACAAAAAACTGATACAGACTGCTACGGTCACATAAAATTACTCATACCATGATATAAGATTTGGGTCACACCACCCATCCGTAGTGGGTGGATTGCAGAGGGTATTTGGCTTTTGGACAATGGAAAAATGACTGACATTATGAGTGTGTGTGGTGTTTTATTCGGCTGGTTGCCAGATCTCTTCAGAGAGAGACAGTATAATATCTGACAGCCATTAATCATAAAGCGCTCCTGGGATTTAAATGGCTCAATTTCCTCTTGATCTATATTTCTTTTCAGCAAGCGATAATATCAGCCCTGCAGACACCAGCGATCTCTCTGTCACTCACTTATACACACACACACACACACACACAC
>NW_015539856.1:1016817-1031238 GCF_001515605.1 Sinocyclocheilus anshuiensis
TACCCTACCTGTATTGAACCGGAAAAAACAGCGTTCACTCAGAGCTACACAAGAGGAGAGTTTGAGGTTAAAACGTATATAAATTGTAAATGTTTTTAGAAAATAACCGATGGTTTCGCTAGATAAGACCCTTCTTCCTCGGCTGGGGTCGTTTAGAGCTCTTTGAAGCTGCATTTAAACTGCATTTTGGATGTTTAAACTCGGGGAACCATAGAAGTCCATTATATGGAGAGCAATCCTGAAATGTTTTCCTCAAAAAACATAATTTCTTTACGACTGAAGAAAGAAAGACATGAACATCTTGGATGACGACAAGGGGGTGAGTACATTGTCTGTAAATTGTAATTTTTTGTTCTTGGACGTGAACTACTCCTTTAACATCATGAAGCGCATTAAACATTATATTGCATCAAGGTTTCCCAAACTGGGGTTTGTGAAGGAACTGCTGCGGGTTTATGAGTCTAATGAAAAGCTAATAATTAATTAAATCATAAAAACGGTAAATTAAAATAAGACATTATAAAATCAATCAAAATAAAAACACTTAGTAAAAAAAAAATAGTATTTTATTTGTTTACCCACATGTCATGTGACCATAACCAATGTCAGAGAACCATAAACATGCAAATGTGATCTCATTTTAATATCTCAGGGGAACTTTAAGTAAAAATATATTGGCTGAAAGAGGATCAGATGAGTCAAACGTTTGTGAGATAATGAATTTGTGCATTTTAATGTGTTTGAAAGACAAAAACCTTCTAAAGATATAGAAAAACATGGTTAAATAACCTACAGAGTGATCGTTCAAATTAAAACTAATGTGTTCGTCAGTAGTTGATGCAATGTTCAAACACTTCTTAAACCTGAAATGGTTTTTGTAAATCCAATGTTCAAAATGCAGTGACTGGTCTTCATGTGAATGTCCACAAAACTGGAAGACTTTCCGAGTGCATATAAGCTAGTTTAGAAAGGAACATTTAAAAGATGGCATGAAGGAGAATCAGTGAGTTATGAATAATTTATTGCTATTGTGTAAATAGTATGCAATCATGTAATCCATAAAAAAGTAACTCTAGTCTGATTAGTATTCTACATGGAGCGGATCGAGCCATTATTACTATATTATGTTTACTGCTAAATACCATTATGCAAAGTGGTATAAAAAAGTGTCTAAACAAAACCAGTGACACTAATCTTGTATTTTATAGTCCAAGCAAGAAATCCACAGACGCTCCGCTCGGTTACGGAGCACCAAGTACAAAGCTCCGGCCTCTGAGAAGAAAGTCTCGACCAAAGGAAAGGGAAGACGACACGTTTTCAAATTGAAAAACGTAAGTGCGTTTCATTCAGGATTGTTTCTGGGTGTTTTCTTCCTCCAGTATCTATGTGGGTTAAAGGAATAGTTCACCCAAAAATGAAAATGCACTCCCCCTCAGGCCATCCAAGATTAGGATGAGTTTGCTTCTTTATCAGATTTGGAGAAATGTAGCATTGCATCACTTGCGCACCAATGGAAGTGAATGGGTGCCGTCAGAATGAGAGTCCAAACAGCTGATGAAAGCATCACAAGTAATCCACAGCACTCCAGTCCATCAGTTAACATCTTGTGAAGCCAAAAGCTGAAACAAATTAAGACAAATCCACTTCTGGCTAAAATAAGAGTCCTTTATCACTGCAGAGGATCCATTGGTGAGCAAGTGATGCAATGCTAAATTTCCTTAAATCTTATTATGAAACAAACTCATCTGCACCAGGCCTGAGGGTGAACATATTTTCATTGCATTTTCATTTTTGGGTGAAAATGCTTCAATGGCATTATTTTCCCTTCTCTTCTTATATTTCCATAGCCTATCAAAGCACCAGAGTCCGTGTCAACGATCGTCACATCAGAGTCCATGTTTTACAAGGTAATCATCACTCCTTTCTACTGTTCAGAGTGTTTGTTTAAAGTGTTTTTCTATCTGCCACTTATTTATTCACTAAGCTACTCGTCTTGTGTTCAGGGCGTCTATTATCAAACAGGAGATGTCATTAAAGTAACAGACGAGGACGACGGTAAACCGTATTACGCACAGATTCGTGGTTTCATCCAGGACCAGTACTGTGAGAAAAGCGCGGCGTTAACTTGGCTGATCCCGACTCAGGCCAGTCCTCGAGATCGGTTTGATCCTGGCACATACATTGTTGGTAAGTTCATGCAGGAACACGTTGTTTTTGTCCCTTGCTCATGCAAATGTGATATTCATTTTATGCTACTGTTCAACAAACAAGAAGTTAATATTGAGTGAGTTATATTTTAGACACAATATTGTCTGTTTTTCTGTTTTGACAATGAAAAGAGTTCCAATCAAAACTGGAGCTGAACATTTGTGACCCTGGAGCACAAAAGCAGTCATAAGGGTCAATTTTTTTAAAATTGAGATTTATACATCATCTGAAAGCTGAATAAATAAGCATAAGGTTTGTTAGGATAGGACAATATTTGGTCGAGATACAATTATTTGAAAATCTGGAATCTGAGGGTGCAAAAAAATCTAAATATTGAGAAAATCATCTTTAAAGTTGTCCGAATGAATATCTAAGCAATGCATATTACTAATCAAAAATTACGTTTTGATATATTTACGGTAGAAAATTTACAAAATATCTTCAAGGAACATGATCTTTAATTAATACCCTAATGATCTTTGGCATAAAGTAAAAATCAATAATTTTGACCCATACAATGTATTGTTGGCTATTGCTACAAATATACCCCAGCGACTTAAGACTGCTTTTGTGCTCCAGGGTCACATTTGTGCATCTCAGAGCAACACTGCAGTGTTTCGTTCCTGAATGAATCATTTCAGTCAGTGATTCAAAAATCCACTCATAATGACAGTCATTTGCTTTGTTTCTAAATGAATCAGCCGTTTTGAACGAATCGTTTGAATGAATGATTCAATGAATCGCACGCTAAGACAGGGACTTTGTTTTAGTGTTATATCAAATTATCCATAAACCAACCAAGGTACCAGCACAAAACACTCTCTGCAAAATATTGTTTAATTAGCATTATTGAAAAAAGTCTCAAAAAATATTGAGATATTATTTTGTCAATATCGCAACGCACACCCTATTGCAGACAGATGTGCTCTACTCCAAATGTCAGGTCTGCGTTGATTAATTAATTGTTAAAGGATATTTAAATTGACTTGGTAATCCTGGATATCTTTGCTTAGGCCCTGAGGAGGACTTGCCAAGAAAAATGGAGTACCTGGAGTTTGTGTGTCACGCCCCGTCAGAGTATTTCAAATCCAGAAGCTGCCCTTTCCCAACATTACCAGTTCGTCCAGAAAAAGGCTACATCTGGACTCATATAGGACCGACGCCTGCTGTTGCCATCAAAGAAACCGTAGGGTGACGTCAACCCTTAAACTCAGACTGAACTGAATTGTTTTTATTTACATTAACTTTCAGTACAGCTTCAGATACTGAACCGTCATGCTCGGATGATTATGTGTGGTATTGCCCTCTGTAGAGTAAATTTCATAGTATTTTTCAAAGCAAAACAGGTGTACAAATTGCAAATCGAAACTTTATGTACAAAGTTAATTTGTAACGCATCATGCATACTTTCCAGGCGTGTATAAAGCCATACCACGCCGTTTATGTGTGCTGTCCTCTGTGCATCTCTCACATGTGTTTTCTGAGCGTTCAGTGGCAGCAGCTCTCAATAACACACTCCTGAGTCTGAGAGATTAGCCTGAAACAGATTCCAACTCTTGCATTAGATTTTAGCCAGAAGTTGATGTGAGCAAAAATGTGACCCTGGACCACAAAACCAGCCATAAGGGTCAATTTTGTGAAATTTAGATTTATGCATCACCTGAAAGCTGAATAAATAAGCTTTCCGTTTCCGTTGATTCCGTATGGTTTGTTATGATAAGACAATATTTGGCTGAGATGCAACTATTTGAAAATCTGGAATCTGAGCGTGCAAAAAAAATCTAAATATTGAGAAAATCATCTTTAAAGTTGTCCAAATTAAGTTCTTAGCAATGCATATTACTAATTACTAAAAATTAAGCTTTGATATATTTACAGTAGGACATTTACAAAATATCTTCATGGACCATGATCTTTACTTAATATCCTAATGATTTTTGGCATAAAAGAAAAATGGATAAGTTTGACCCATACAATGTATTGTTGGCTAGTGCTACAATGTATCCCAAAAAAAAAAAATACCTGGAAAGGACCTGGAGTAAAGTATAGTATAGTATTTTTAAATTTTTCACCTACTTTGAAACAGACTCTCAGTTAATCGTACAGTATTACTCCAGGTTTCTCTGCATTGCTGACATAACAATGTCCAAACTTTAGTAGATCTCTGATAAAACTGACTATTGCATTTTAAACCTGGCCTATAATAAAATGTCGTCATCATGCATTTGCATACTTTGTTAAGATGCATTACATAATCAGAGACGGTGAAACATTTAGCTTTTTATCTTTAGGGGACGTTAACTTAATGTTGTGTTTTTTTGTTTTGTTTAAAGCCTAATATTTTTAGATCAAACAGTAATTGCAAAACCCTTGGCAGTACCACGGCGGACCCCCTTGGAGTAAAAGAATAATGCAATTTAAAAAGGATTTCGCCTGTCAATGCAGAGAATGAATGTAAAGAATATGGCCTAGGACAAACTCTAAGACACACTGAATGCATTTATTATAAAAAGCCAGAGGCCAGAATATGAAAGCAAACAGCTGTTTGCACATCGTAGGTTTATGTGTCGACTCGTGTAACTTTTCATTTTTTTCAACTAAAAATGAAAGTCGTAGTCGAGATTAAAGTTAACAGGAAAGGTTCCACATGTGAGGCATTTGTGTAGATGATGTGTTGCACTATTCAGTCCATCTGTTCAGAGGGAGAACAGTGTGTGTGGGTTCAGGGCAGTCATAAATACTGAGTCTTATTTGTCTTTTTTGCTGATCTGTGAGTCTTCAGTTCCTCAGGCTTGCTAAGTTTCTTTCATCTCTGGAGTGTTTCATTCAGCTTGAACGCTCTAATTATATTTTCCTGTAAAACACAGAAGCGCATGTCTTCACCTTATACCTGTAATGACAGCATAGGGCTGCAAAGTTAAATGTACCGATGATATATCCCTGAGCTGGTGCTGAGTTTGAGAGGAAGACACTAGAGAAATGGACTCGCCTCTCGGCAACTGCTCCAGATTGTCCACTTTTCCAAATGTGAGGCCTAAGCAGTTCTACCTGGTGAACATAGTCAAAGTCATTAAGCTCGTGAACGAGTGTGAGCGCACAAGTGTGTGTGTTAGAGTGACAGATCATCAAACATGGGTGCAAATGGCTAAGACTTAATTGGCATAAAACTCAACAATCCACGTCACACGACACAGAAAAGCATGCACAATAATTAGTTTAGCGGATAAAAGAGGATAAAGGTCTTAGTTTCTGACATAAAGCGATATGACGTAATATGAATTAAATAATGCTAAATAATATATAATTTTAAGTAGTGCTGTCAAACGATTAAACGTTTTTGTTTGCATAATATATGTGTGTGTATTGCGTTTATTTACTATGCATATATAAATACACATTCAGTTTACATATTGATATATATTATATATAAATATATTTAATAAATAAACATAACACATTTTTCTTAAATATATGCATGCACGTGTTTGTATTTATATATACATAATAAACAGTATGCATATATTATGTAAACAAAAATGTTTATTTTGGATGCGATTAATCGTTTGACAGCACTAAAAAATAAAGCACCATGCATCAAGGTAAATATTATTTATGAATATCTTGTGTGATTATGTGTGTCATCTGATGAATGTGATCACATGTAAGCTTAGCTCTGTGGTTCTTCACCATGACAGTAGCACTGAGAAACATTAATATCTCCACCTCCCTCTGTACAGAGCAATTACACGTTATTCAAATATAGAAACACATTTGAACATGTTTGCAAATATATATTTACATTATATATATATTTTTCCAGATTTCATTCATTTGATAAAAAAATACAGTGAAAACGGTCATTTTTTTAATTTTCCGTTTTATTATATTTTAAAATGTATTTTATTACTGTGATGTAATGCTGAATTTTCAGCATCATTTAATTCAGAAATCATAACAATATGCTGATTTGCTGCTCAAGAGATATTTCTGATTATTATCAATGTTGCAACAGTCGTGCTGCTCAATATTTTTGTGGAAACCTTGATACACTACCATTCAAAGGTTTGGGGTAAAAAAAGGAAGAAACTAATACTTTTATTCTTTTAACTGAATAATAAAAATAAAATCAAAATCAAAAAAATCAAAAGTGAGAGTAAAGACATTTATAATGTTGACAAAACAAATTAATAATAATAATAATTTAAAATAAATGCTGTTCAGTGAACTTTGTATAGATCAAAAAATAAAAAAATAAAAAATCACACAAATATTAAGAAGCAAAAACTCTTTTTCACATTATTAATTGAACACCAATAATAATTGAGCAGCAAATCAGCATATTAAAATCATTTCTGAAGATCATGTGACTCTGAAGACTGCAGTAATGATGCTGAGAATACAGCTGCGCATCACAGAAATCAGTTATATTCACATTAAAAACAGCTATTTTAAATTGTAATAATATTTTACAGCTATTAATAAATAAATGCAGTGTTGGTGAACATAAGAGACTTGTATAAGTAAAATAAAATACACATTTATTTACTGCACATATAAATACATATTTAAACCAACATAAGCATGACAGTACTGTATAAAATACACTTAGATGCTGTGTTTTGTTCTGTTTACAGGGACAACACTAAAGTCCCGTGTGACTTTTCTGCTAGTGCAGGTGTAAAGTGTTATTAGGCTGCAATAAAGTAATCATGTCAGAGATCGTCGCTGCTTCTGTAGGCACTGACCGAGTCAAAGGCGCAGGAGTTGTTGTCCTCTCTTCAGGACGGGGATATGCTCGCACAGTCCTGGACTAGCTAAGAAAGCAACTAAGAAAACAGACATAGATCTGCTGTTAAAGTATAGTAAGAGTGAAACGAAGGGTTTACCCAAACAACATGTGAGGGATAGATGGCAGAAACAATGGGAAGAAGAAGAAGATGGTTTTATAGCATTCATAGAGTTGTTGGTAAATATAGAGTAACAGGAAGAAACACACATGAGGAAACATATAGGCTTCGAATATAGTGAATTCCAAGGGTTTCAATGTAGATTCTGTCACTGACACTTGTACACATGACAAATAAAACTTAAGATTATGACCCTGACCCACACTCTTAATCAGTAGGGGGCGTTAATGCACCTAAAAGTTGTATGCCATCCGCCTTTAAAACCCCAAGGAGAAGAATAAAACGCGTTTTGCGTATACGGTTTGAAACTGGCGGCTGCTCGCTTTCCGTAGCGTGACGCGCTTGCTGTTGGCGGGCCCTTTTGTAAACATCAACAGAAACATGGAGGAGTCCGAGAAGAGCGGGGAATCTTTCTCAGCTAAAGGTAGTGTGGATAAAGTGGACGAAAGTGGTTCGTCTCGTCGGAATGACTCGGTTAAGTCATCGCAATCTAAACCGAGACTCAAGCTCTTCGGTAAAGTGATGGAGAAGAGTCTGCAGTGGCTGCTGGACAACGCCAGGTACGTTAACGTACGAAATACAGCTTTCCCCTTCCTTCGCATTGTGTTTTTGTCGTCTCTTACTAAGTTAGCGCCACTCTTTGTGTCAGTTTCGACAGGTTTTCCCACTGTTTCCAGCCTCTGTCAAAGCAGAACCCTCAGCTGACTGAAGCCATGCACAAACAGTTCATCAGCCAGCTGCAGACTTTAGTTCAGGTAACAAATAACGTTAAAATACAGGACTCGCGAGAACATCCGGGCGCTTTCCAAACGAAGCTTCGAATCCTTTGCGAATCGTTTGTTTTCGAATCAGTGACTCGGGACGCGAATCAAACAGTGTTGCCAGCTACCGTATTGGCCCTAATATAAGACGACCTGTCCAGATGCACCTTTTGGAAAAAGGCTTTTGACTGTGTTTTCAGTAAAACACATTTTGTCTTCGATTATTTTCATATTGCATATTTTTCCTATTTTAATTTTTGTTTTGAAAGTATGGTAAAAACTGGTCAAATGTACCAACAATCACATTTAAAAAAATGCACTTTTTGATATACCATTACAAAAAAAAAACAACAACAGGTAGCCCATCTGAATTAGGACATTTAGGCTATCCATCTAATAGTAGCCTACCAAAATCTTATTAACAGTAGAAGTTAAATCTTACTGTAGTCTTCAAATCTGGGTACTGTCTTACGTTTTAAAAGGGTCATATGATGCTTTTTTAAAGATCATTATTTTGTGTATTTGGTGTAACAGAATATGTTGACATGCTTTAATGTTCAAAAAACATTATTTTTCAAATACTGTACATTATTGTAGGTCCTCTATGCCCCGGACGTATTTCCAAGAAAAAAACATTCTTATATTCGGGTCAATACGGTAATTTTCAGGGGAAGTTCCTAAAGAAAGGTCGATTGGTTGCCAAATGACGTCATTACATAATCAGGATGTAAAATTGTCACTGCATCAAATCTCAGCAAAAAATATATTTTAGATATGTTGATTTAGATCCGTTCATAAAGATAATATAAATAACTATTTTAAAATACAACATTGGTGCACAATTTTAAGTTTTTTTATTAGCTAGTAAACTAGTAAAACTACATTGTCAACCATTATAGTTTTGAGCAGTGTATTATTAGAAGTTAGTATACTACACTCTAAGAAGAGTCTGTAAAAATAGAGCACAATCTACTGTTAATATGAAGGAATTTTCTATGGAAGCCTGTTTCCGCCACTAAATAAAGAATAAAACAAGGTAATTGCGACTTTTTATCTCGCAATTCTGACATTTTTTCTCACAATTGCGAGTTATAAAGTCAGAATTGAATGACCGCCATCTCACAGATTACATGCGTGTAATTTGACGGATTGATCCGTGTAACATTGAACAGTCTATATAATATCAGAATGTTGCTTTATAGTAGCTTTTTGCATTCGTGTTTTAGTAGTGATGATGTATCATGTGTTTTGTGGTGTGACTTGTGTGTTTAGAGAGAAATCTCCACTGTGATTGAGGAGGGCGACCTGCAGGTGAAGTTTGAAGAGCTGGACAGACTGGAGGAGCTTGCTAAAGACACACCACGAGCTGCTTGGTGAGTTCACAGACCGATGATAACCTGAGTCCACAGCGTATTGTCTTTTATAATGAAAAACACAAGCAATGGCCAAAATATGTTTAATCTGTGCCACAGCCAGTTATTCTAGTTTGAACTAAGTGTGTGTTCCGTGTCGGAATGTCTCTTTTTGTTTTCATCTGTGACTCCGCCCACTGCCAGTTTAGCCAATAGGATTTCAACTCTCTGGGTTGCCAGTTAGTGGAAAACTCAGCCAACGGAGGAGACCTGATTCAAACATCAAACAAACAGATGCTAAGACTAGATCCATGGAAACTATTCATTTTTTGATCTTTCCATCTAATTTTTAATAAACACGCTAATTTGTAGTGCAATTGTTGTACCGTTTACTGCACTTTAAGTGTGTCACACATCAGACGTGAAGCGCTGCGCTGCAACCAATGAACTGAAGTCTCACTAAGACACAAGTCTTTCTTTCCAAGAAAACTGAATTTAAAACCAGAATATATAGAGAATATATTGAATTAGGTTAAATATTTCAAGAGGGTTACCAAAGGTCACTCTCACTCTCTCACACACACACACTCTCTCACACACACACACACACACACACACATGTTTAGGGTTAGGAGTTGGCTAGGACAATAGTTAAGTGTATACAATTAAACAACTACATATTTCCTTAAAAAATAATAGTATGCAGAATTGAATAGCAAGTGCTATAACATGAGGTGCTGTAATAGATACATACATACATACATACAAGAATAAAAACCTATAGGGTCCTAGAAATACAGCCTCCAGTTGTGCAGCAATACCCTTCTCAATATTTGAAGAGCTCATTAGCAAAAATAGATCAATAGATGTTAAAAAGTCGTGTTTTTTGTTTATCCTGCATTCCAATTAATATCAGTCAAACTGCAGTTGGGTTGTTTTGATTAAATATAATAACTAAAAAAAAATACAGCTAACTAGCACAATAAAACATGATAACACAATAAAAAAAAAACATGATTTAGGAAAATGAATAAAAACGGAGTTATCTGTTTTTGCAAATAAACTATTCATTTTGACTTGGACTGCAGTACCCATTTCAACCGCTAGCTGTCACCTGACCATCTCTAAACACTACCATCTCTCGTATTTTCCCACTTGCATAACTAAATGAAGCATTTTTTGAGTCTTGTATATTTAATGTGTCCTGATGTTATCGTTGAGGCTCATGTTTTGTATCGTAGGCGTCCGAGTGGCGTTCCAGAGCAGGATGTGTGCAGTGGTTTAGTGTCGTATTATAAGAAGCAGGAGGAGTACATGCGGATACAGCTGAAGAAGCTCCAGAAGGAGAACGCAGGTCTTGCTCAGAAGGTGCAGGCCGGCCGAGAGAACATCACACACACAGAGCAGCACATTGCCGCAGGAGTGGAAGAATGGAGGGTACCAGAAATTTCTCTGATACACTCACATTTTCATTGCCATAAGCTGAATAAATAAGCTTTCCATTGATGTATGGTTTGTTAGGATAGGACAATATTTGGCTGAGATACAACTATTTGAAAATCTGGAATCTGAGGGTGCAAAAAAATCTAAATATTGAGAAAATCACCTTTAAAGTTGTCCAAATGAAGCTCTTAGCAATGCATATTACTAATCAAAAATTAAGTTTTGATATATTTACGGTAGGAAATTTACAAAATATCTTCATGGAACATGATCTGTACTTAATATCCTAATGATTTTTGGCATAAAAGAAAAATCCATAATTTTGACCCATACGGTGTATTGTTGGCTATTGCTACAAATATACCCCAGCGACTTAAGACTGCTTTTGTGCTCCAGGGCCACATATGTTACCACAGATTCAGCTTTGCCTCTTCTTCTCCATCTGCAGGCATCACTTGAAGATCTGGAAGCTTTTGTCTCGACTCTTTCCCCATCTGAACACTTTGGGTCTCTCTAACATCCACGGTCATTTCTTGGATTTGGTGAAGCCTGAATATAATTTTACTGTGCATCTGCAAGGTTTATTTTGTGTTATAATATGTCTTTAATATGTGTACTCTTCATTAAACAGCTCTTGCACTTTTTAACAGTGTTGTTTCATTGTCTCTGTATAAAGAATGAATAAATGGGGGAAAAAAACATCACAATGGAATCACTGCAGTGGAGGAGATTCTTATATAAACATAATAAATAAATACAAAATCTCCATGGCATCTAGAATTTCTAAAAGTATCATAGTAACTACAGTTAAGTATTTACATATATGGGATCTCCTGCATTATATGAAGCCTTCGTAATCTAATTTTCATTGTATTTTTGATTAAATAGTTATTTATTATTGTATTTATATGATATTGGTGGAAACTGGTCAATTTGTTCAAGGGAACCCTTTCTTCCAATATTGTGGTTATTAATGCAATAAATGCCCTAATAAAAATAAAGTAATGCAAGCTTATTAAATTGTAGCCTGTTTATTAACACAAGCTATGGCTGTAAAATAAGGTTTTTGTTTAAAAAAATCAAGTGACATTTCAGCAGTGTAATTTAATAATTAATTAATAATTATTATGATTATCTCAGCAGTGTAATTTAATAATTAATAATTATTATGATTATTTCAGCAGTGTAATTTAATAATTAATTAATAATAATTATTATTTCAGCAGTGTATGTCAAGTTCCTGCTTTTTATCCAGAGTCCAAACATGACGGATTTAGCATTATAATAGTTAAATATAACAATTAATTTTAAATAATTGTAAGTGTGCCGTTAATCACTAGTGTGCGTTTATGATCGTGTACCACGTGATGAACACAATGCGACTGCAACCGGCAGCCGCTCGGATTTTTTATTTGTAGTTTTTTTATATTAATATATATACATGATTTAGTTTCAGAAGTTATGACGGAAATATTTTCAACTTTGTTCGGACTAAATGACGCACAGCCATCCACGGGGCCAGCAGGTTTGGGTTTCGCCGCCGGTAAACCTCCACCGCCGATGCCGTCAAACCAAGCGCCGGTGGCGGCTCAGATTCCAGGACAGCTCGGGGATGAGGGGCCTACACTGCGAAAACCCGGAGCCATGAACGAACCTTTCTATTTACTTCGAGAACTGCCCGGTAAATACGTCCGTAGTGCTTAGGGATACAGTACAGCGTGTGTGTGACTTGTAATAATGTTTTGTAACTTGGTAAACTGCATCTAGATGCGCTTTTGTGTTTGTTTTGATTCAGTTGGAAGCGACCTGACGGGAAACACGAACCTCATCACGTATTATAATCTGGAACACGCGTTTAATAAATTCTGCGGCAAGAAAGTGAAGGAGAAACTGAGCAACTTTTTACCAGAGTTACCAGGTGAAGTAAATATGTTTGTTTTTGAGAAAAGGAGATGCATATTATCCTCTGAATTCCATGAAAATGTTTGCCACAAATGGTTTGTTGACATAATTTTGTGACCCTGCACCACAAAACCAGTCAAATTTTGGGTAAATTTTGTGAAATTGAGATTTATGCATGATCTGAAAGCTGAATAAATAAGCTTCCATTGATGTATGGGTTACTAGGATAGAACAATATTTGGCTGAGATACAACTATTTGAAAATCTGGAATCTGAGGGTGCAAAAAAATCTAAATATTGAGAAAATCATCTTTAAAGTTGTCCAAATGAAGCTCTTAGCAATGCATATTACTAATCAAAAATTAAGTTTTGATATATTTACAGTAGGACATTTACAAAATATCTTCATGGAGCATGATCTTTACTTAATATCCTAATGATTTTTGGCATAAAAGAAAAATCCATAATTTTGACCCATACAATGTATTGTTGGCTATTGCTACAAATATACCCCAGCGACTTAAGACTGCTTTTGTGCTCCAGGGACACATATTCCATGTTAGTGCCATGGTCAGGGTTGCCAGGTTTTCTCAGCAAAACCCACCCAATTGCTTTCCAGGAGGGATCCCCTGGTAAAAATCAATGGTAAATACACGTTTTAACATTCCAGTTATTGGGGTCACGTCAACCCGCGGACATTAAAAACATCCCTCGGAAAGAGTGTTAAAGTAGCCCAAATCCGTGGGAAAACTGCAGACTTGGCAACACTGACCACAGTACTGTAGTGAGTCGTGTTCTCTCTCTTGCAGGTATGATAGACTGTCCAGGGATTCAAGATGGCAGTTCTCTGCGCTCTCTCATAGAGAAACCTCCGGTCTGTGGAAACTCTTTCAGTCCGCTGACAGGAGCTCTACTCACCGGATTTCGATTACACACTGGCCCGGTAAACTAATGCACTAACACAGCGGCTGCCTATTTAGACAACATACTATCTAAAGCATTTACAACATCTTCTCAGAGCCTCGTGTTTACAGTGTTTGTGTGTGTTGCAGCTTCCAGAGCAGTACAGACTGATGCACATACAGCCGCCAAAGAAAAAGAGCAAACATAAAAACCGACATCCCCGACCTCAGGATCCTCTGCCACCAGGTGACACATAAACCTGATGTTTTTCACATGCACACAAACGCATACGGGCATTAACTCGCCTGTGTTTCCTGTGCAGAGACCCCCTCAGATTCTGACCCCAAGAAGAAGAAGAAAAAGAGGGATGATGATCCCGATCGCAAGAAGAAAAAGAAAGACAAGAAGAAAAAAAAGGTGAGTGACTCACAGGGCAAGCCTTAAAACAGTCCAAATGACTGAATAAGATTGGACTTAGAGGACAGACTATATCATTTTTAGAGAAATAATAGAATATGAAATGCATAAACTTTGGAGATACATTTAAAGGGACAGTTCACCCAAAAATGATAATACTGATAATAATCGTCGTTGGTATAATACACGTTTTTTTTTTTTGGCGGGGTTCCCCTTGTACAAATTGCATTCCAGGGGCTAAATATCACGTTATTGGGGTCGCTTCAACCCACGGCAACAGTGTTAAAGAAGCCCAATTCCGTGGGAAAACTGCAGACTTGGCAACACTGATGCCATTGTGTTCTGTGAATGATTTTGACTGATTTTAAAACATCTGCTTTCTCTGTATTGTCTTTTTCTCTTAGAATCGACACAGTCCTGATCACCCTGGTCTTACTGGATCTCAACCCAACAGCAACAGCCTGAGATAGAACCAGTGTGTGTGTGTGTGTGTGTGTGTGTGAGAGAGTGTGTGTGAGAGAGTGTGTG
>NW_015539856.1:1033837-1057094 GCF_001515605.1 Sinocyclocheilus anshuiensis
CTTTAAGCTCCAGAAATACACAAATACGTTTCCCTTCCAGTGCCTATGAAACTAGAATGCACAGAAAAATCGGAATAGACACACAAACATTAATTTCTGTTGCTTTATAAAAATCTCATTAAATCTGCCTGAAATGTTTTAGCTTTGGGATAACACTTAACGTAGTGAACCGAAGGTTTATAAAGCTCCATTAGCAGTGTCTTTGGTGGCAGCTGAAAAGCTCCTGTTGATTGTTTCCCAAGTTTCCGAAAGACAGAAAAGCAGACACTATTATACAACAATCATCACTCTTGAACAGACAGCCACAGAGGTAGTCCATCAATCACAGCCATGTGTGTGCAGTCCAATAAATATCTCTCTAAAAAACCATTGCATTCGCTTCGCAGGCAGACTTTCAAGACGAATACTCATATTTTGAGACAGCCGATCATCGGAAGAGACAATACTGATCTGATGCTGATTTCACAGCCATCAGCCTAATGTCTCTCATACAACAAAAAACGAAAAAGCTGCGTGTTTAAATGAGGGAAACGGCAGGGTTTGCTGTAGCGTGCTGAAATGTGAAGAGTCCCGTGACAGTCCCGTGATGCTCTGTTATTGAGTTAGGCTTCCTGCGGGACGTGACCGTTGGTCAGCGGCTGGTTTAGAGCTTGATTCTCAACAGGAGCGTGTCTGTTCGCTTTTCCTCCGGCCTTCGTCTGAAGAAGCTGTCTGCGATGGTAGAACAAATACCCCGGCAACAGGAAACCGGCCAATGAGAGGACCAGAAGCCCCACATTGATCTGATGGGATAAATTTAGCATCTTATTAGTCATTGAAAATACGCATAAACAGAAGCCTACATAGGCAGCTATACCTTTCAAGACAGTGTCCCGCTGTGTAATGGCTACTACATTTGTGACCCTGGAGCACAAAACCAGTCAGTTTGTAGCAATAGCCAACAATACACTGTATGTGTCAAAATGATAAATGTTTCTTTTATGCCAAAAATCATTAGGATATTAAGTAAAGATCATGTTCCATGACGATATTTTGTAAATGTCCTACTGTAAATATATCAAAGCTTAATTTTTGATTAGTAATATGCATTGCTAAGAACTTCATTTGGACAACTTTAAAGGCAATATTTTGATTTTTTTGCACACTCAGATTCCAGATGTTCAAATAGTTCCAAATATGGTCCTATCATAACAAACCATACATCAATGAACTGAACAAAGTTCAATTACAAAAATGGACTCTTATGACTGGTTTTGTGGTCCAGGGTCACATTTGGTTTCAATCTTCACGACTTTTAAAAATCATGTTCTCTATAGTATTATTATAATATTTTATTGATACAGTTTGGAGTCTAATTTTAGAAAAAATAAATGTATTCTTTTATTCAGCAAGGATGCGATGACGGTAAAGACAATACATTGTTACAAAATATTTCTATTTAAAATAAATCCTGTCAACATGACCAAATCAGCATATTAGAATGATTTCTGAAGATCATGTGACACTGAAGACTGGAGTAATGATGCTGAAAATACAGCTTTGATCACAGAAATAAATTATATTTTAACAGATATTAAAACAGCTATTTTAACTTGTTATAATGTTTCACAATATTATGTCTTTTTTAACAAAAAAAAATGCAATCAGTTCAATTAATGAAAAAAAAGTATTTTGTGCATCTCGACTTGTCAATCATTTTACACAGTATTTCTAGTTATCTTACAGTGAGTGCACTCATCTTAGAAGATCAGTTTGCTGCTTGCAACTGAAATGATGTCTAGTTAGGTAGCTCACTTAATTTTTAGTTCTAGCTTTAAATATGAACTGCTGAGAGGAGAGTACAACCAAACACTGTGTAACACAGACTACCGCAGTGTTTGTTACTCATCATTCTCGTTATGTGCTAAATTGCGCATCCCACGGAGTCCCAATGCAGCGCTCAGGATCAAACGAATATTTGTCAACAATTTATGTCGACTAATCCTTTCAGTCCTAAATGCAAAAGATACAAATGTGCATTTCTTACCCAGTAAGCATCTCCGTTCAGAGTTCCCAACATAACCATGAAGAGAGGCTGCTGCAGCAGAGCCACCACTGCACTGATCATAGACTGCAGCCCGGTTAGTGTGCCAAAATGATTAGATGGGTACCTGTGAGAGAGAGACATATGTGACCCTGGAGCACAAAACCAGTCATAAGGGTCCATTTTTTGAAATTTAAATGTATGCATCATCTGAAAGCTGAATAAATAAGGTTTCCATCGATGTATGGTTTGTTAGGATATGACGATATTTGGAACTATTTGAAAATCAGGTGCAAAAAAATCTAAACATTGAGAAAATCGTCTTTAAAGTTGTGCAAATGAAGTTCTTAGCAATGCATATTACTAATCAAAAATTAAGTTTTGATATATTTACAGTAGGACATTTACAAACTATCTTCATGGAACATGATCTTTACTTAATATCCTAATGATTTTTGGCATAAAAGAAAAATCTATAATTTTGACCCATACAATGTATTGTTGGCTATTGCTACAAATATACCCCAGCGACTTAACACTGCTTTTGTGCTCCAGGGTCACAATTAGTTTGTCTCAAGTCTGCACACTTCTTAATACTGAGATTGTAATGAAGCGCTGTGGCATTTAAAGGACAGGTCAAAGGCGTATGTGTGATTTGGTTATAATCCATGTTACTGGGTCTGAGTTTTACACACACTATACTTCACACACAAACAGGGCAAACCTGATCCAGTCAAGTGCAGCTTTATAACCATCTGATTTGATAAGTCTGTACTTGCCAGTGCGACTGAACAACAGGTTTAGCGGAAGCCAATAAACAGATACTTGAATGTGTGTACTGTATATGTGTTTATACTCACACAGCAGCATACAGTCCTCCACAACACGAGTGAATGAAACCTCGCACCATAGTGTGCAAAATAAACGTCAGAATCTGGACAAAGAGAGCAAGAGTTACAAGCACATTCCCATCTACTGCAATTAAGACCATTCTTACACAAGTACACTTGTGCCAAAGATAAAAAAAAAGAAATTAATAATTTTAAGGCCCATTCACACCACAAACAACAACTAATATTGTTGTTTATTACAAGCGTGCACTGCATTCATTCATCAGCTGAAAAACAAACAAACAAACAACATCATTCCTCTGTGCTTTCACTGTAATATCTGTCACGTTGACTCTGCTATTCTATGTTCAGAACGATTTTTTAAACTATATCTTTATTGGGTAACACTTTGTTTTAAGGACCAAATCTTACTATTAACTAGCTATTAGCATGCACATTACTAGTTACAGTATTACTGTAGTAATTAGTATTACTGTGTGTATTACAATTAGTATTAAAGTGTGACCCTTTATGGTTATAGTTATCATCCTTGGTGTGAACAGGCCTTTATTAAGCAAGAATGGATCAAATTAATAAAAAAGTGGCAGTAAAGACATGTAGAATTGCTGTCAAATAAATGCTGTTCTTTTGAACTTTCTGTTTCTGAAAGAACCCCGAAAAACTGTATCATGTTTTTCACAACAATAGTAAGCAGCACATCAGTTTTCAGCATTAATAAATGTTTCGGTTTTGCCATCACAGGAAAATTATTCATTCATTAAAAAAATAATAATAATAAAAATCAAATAGAAAACAGTTACAGTTTTTTTTACTGTATGTTTAATCAAATAAACGTGATATTGCTGAACATAAAAGTATTCTTTCAAAAATATATTTTTTTATAACTTAACTTTCGAACTGTATATGCAATAATACTGGAAAAATCAATCAAACCACTGACAATATGTTTTACTTAAGTCTGCTTCCAGTGCAGCTTTATAGACGAATTAAACTCATTCCATAATTCATTATCCTTACACAGTTATTAAACCGAACTGAATCAACAATGACTTAAAAAAAATGGACTGTTTGCTATTGTCCTCTTTTTAGAGCTGCTGTATTTTCCTGTTTAACACTGTAAAGCTGCTTTGACACAATCTGTACTACACAAAGCTCTATAGAAACAAAGGTGACTTGACTGAGTTTAATCAGGTTGTTACCTGTAGAGGCAGGTTGTCTACGAGTGAGAGGACACCAAACAGAATGAGCAGCACATTAGTTAAGATGAAGGCTCTCATGGCATTGGTCAGCTTCTGGATCTTTCTGTCACGCTTCGGTACTGAAACAACTCTGGCAGGAGACAAGACGTCAAGATGATCTCACACAGAAGCATCAGGAGATCGTTTGTTCGGTTGCTTCTACATATAAAATATGGCTTGTCACTTTCTTTTAAGGTGTCATTGTTATAGTGTAATTATATATTTAAGTACTGAGTAATATTAATTAACTACATGTACTTACTATATGTGAGCCAGGAGCACAAAAGCAGTCATAAGTCGCATATTTGTAGCAATAGCCAACAATGTATTCTATGGGTCAAAATTATCGATTTTTATTTATGCCAAAAATCATTAGTTTATTTATGTAGCACATTTTATGCACAATGGTAATTCAAAGTGCTTTACATAAAATAAAGTAAAATAATCATTAAAAAAATAATTTAAAATGTAATATTATTTAAATTTAAAAACTTTTAAAATGATTCAAAAATTTATTTAAAATGAATTAAAACAGTTAACAGTAGAAAATTATTATACATAAAATACAGTGCAATCAATTAGGATATTAAGTAAAGATCATGTTCCATGAAGATATTTTGTAAATGTCCTACTGTAAATATATCAAAACTTAATTTTTGATTTGGGTCACAATATGGTTAGGGTTACTTGCATGTAATTATACATAATTAATTGCTATTATAATAGTAAGTACATGTAACATGTGTAACAAGGACACTTGAAATAAAGTGTTACCTAAACATGTTATTACTGAGAGCAGAAGAACTTGAATTTCTTACTCTTTTTCTCCCCGGCGCACCGTCTTCTGATCCACCTCACACTCTTTCATCTTCCAGTCCATGATGTATCCGATCAGAGGACAGGTGACCAGACACAAGAGCTGCAGCGTGCCAAAGACGGACGAGTAGAAGCTCACTGGAAGTTCAAATGCATGCATTCATCATGCTCAGATTGCCCTGAAACGTTCTCGCTTTCATTCACAATTACATTTACGACTATTAAACTAACAAAGGTTCATCTCACCGTTCTCCTCAGCCTCATGCACCAGTTCTTTAGAGGCTAAACGAGACAGAAACACATTATGAGTCAGCTGAACAGAGAGCAGCGTGAATGAATATTAGGGCTGGGTTTTGACACAAATTTCACGATTCGATTCAATATCGATTATTTTGGATATATATATCAGGTACAGTACATGCCAAATTTTCTCAAGGGAAAAAAAACTCAACTAATGCTGTAAAACATACATGAGTCAGTTGGTACTAGCTACATTACTATAATATTGAAGGTTAAAACTGATTTGTAGGCTACACAGCTGCTAAAATGACACTTTTACATTTTTTTTAAATAATAAAGTTATTATTTAAATGTAAACATTTATAATAAACATTTAAATGGTGGCGGTCATAACACTTGATGGATTTATTGAAACATAAATTAAACACTGAAGCACAGTAAAAATTATAAGGAAGATGTTATATGGTGCATATATTTAGCAACATGCCCCTCATAAGTGCCCTTCAACATTCCGTCCATTAACTGAAACAGGCTAGAATGATAGATTCTTGGGATTTAAGAATCGATATCGTTCCGTAAAAATGAGAATCGATTAATATCGAGATATCTATATTTTTTACCCAGCCCTAATGAATACAGTGATAAGGTCTAGGTTTTGTAGCTGGGCTTACGGTGCTCCTCTCCGTGGATGACCAGGAACTCCAACATCTTGTTCATGGCTCCCATAAAGAAGATGATTCTCAGCTGAGTCATTCCCATAGTGACCAGACTCCACAAAAAGATGGGAGAGAACACGGAGTGCCGGAACGGGACAGAAGCTGAGAAACAGATTTCCAGGAGTTCGTACGTTATATTTCACATCATCAGCTACACGTTCACACAACCGTAACAAACGGCCTCAAAATGTATCACTCCGTCTCAAGGTGTCTCACCTTGTGCGTCCTGAGCTACAGCCGGCAGTTTCTCTGCTTCTCCCGTCGCCTCTTCAGACCATACTTTGTGGTTTTCGGTTGAATGCATCTTTTTCCTACTAAATGGTTGCAAAAGGAATTATTGTTCAGAAATCAAGACTGTTTCCTGCAGTCTTCATATTAAAGGATTACATGCTAATCTGGATTATGTAATCAGATTCCCAAAAATAAGTACTATTAAAATCAGACTGCAGTTACTTTTTTATCGATTACGTGATTACGTTTATCGTTTCTCCATAATTCCTCTTTTTCATCTTTTAAATGTTCCTTTCTAATATAACCTACAAATGACATACAGGTAAACAAATAAAATATTTCATTTTTTTTAAGTAAGTGTTTTATTCCAATTGTTGTAATTAAAAAAAACAAACAAACAGTTACATTACATTGTCATTTATTATAAATGACTAATATATCAAAACATATTTTAATTCTGTATTTTAATTTTATTATAGACGTAACATTATAGCAAAACTAGTGCTGTCAAATGATTAATCGTGATTAATCACATCCAAAATAAAGGTTTTTGTTTACATAATATGTGTGCTGTGTTTATTTATTATGTATATATAAATACACAAACATACAGTATATATTTTGGAAATGTTTACATGTATATGCATTTATATATTTATATTATTATATTTTACATTATATATAAATATATTTAATATATAAACATAACATATTTTTCTTAAATATATACATGCATGTGTTTGTATTTATATATATACATAATAAATATACACAGTATACACACATATATTATGTAAACAAAAACTTTTATTTTGGATGCGATTAATCGTTTGGCAGCACTAATCAAAACGTATTTTAATTTTACATTTTTATAATTCAATTATTAGCTTTTTGTTTAACTCACTCCCAGATTGGGAAACCTTGATGTAATTTTTAATGCACTTTATGTTATTGCAACATTACAATGCATGGAATATATTTTCTTTCCTTTTGTATTTTTATATAAAGATGATCCTATTTAAATCAATGTGATAGACGAGTTATTAGTGACATTGTGTTTCTGTTTTCAGAATATTTGAGTTATCTTTGATATATGTTAACAGGATTTGTACTAACATCTCAATCTCTTCTTGTGTAGCAAAGCCTTCTGCTGGCCAGTTCAGAAAACAGTTGAGAAAGACCAGAGCTGCCAGGCCGGCCCACATCCACATGATGACAGTAAACGACACCCCGGCATCATATATCAGCTGGAGAAAGAGAGACATGATGAGTTTTTTCCATTTGTATGACACGCTTGATTAAATGGCGGAAAAAAAAAAAAAAAAAAAGTAGAAATTAGCATGAATGATTTGTCAGTCATTTTTGCACTATACATGTATTTGTGGATTTAAATAAAGTGATTTTTTTATTGTGTGTTTGCTGTGTTTTTGTGATCAAGTTGAATATTACCTTGCTGCAGTAAGGACATTCTCCAAACACAATATTGAAGCTTTGGCGACTGGTGGGCAGACCTCTCAGCCACTGTGAAGACAAATAACTCAAAAGATGAAATAAATACTATCAATTAAAAACTTCAGAAAATTGCATACTGGTCTCAGCATGGTAATCTACGATTGTTCTGTTGTTTACAATACTGTTAAACTTTATTGCATCTGGTTGACGGTAGAACATCATGGCCTTAATATCATCTATTCTTTACAGTCATACAGACACAGTGACACTGCCCATTTTAAAATAGGTCAATATGTACAGTACACTATCATTAAGGAGTTTGGGGTGTGTAAGTATTTTTTTTTTCCCAAAGAAATTACGTCTATTCAGCAAGGATGCGTTAAATTGATCAAAAGTGAAATTAAAGACATTTAGAATGTTTCAAAAGATTCCATTTCAAATAAGCGCTGTTCTTTTGAACTTTCTATTCATCAAAAAAAACTGAAAAACAAAATGTATCACAGTTTCCACAAAAATATTGTGCAGCACAACCGTTTTCAACATTGATAATAATCAGAAATATTTCTAGAACAGCAAATCAGCATATTAGAATGATTTCTGAAGGATCACGGGACACTGAAGACTGGAGTAATGGTGCTGAAAATTCAGCTTTGATCATGTTTTAAAATATTACAATAGAAAACAGTTTAAATTGTAATAATATTTCACAATCGTACGGTTTTTACAGAATTTTTGAATAATGAATGCAGCCGTGGCAATGAATTATACACTCAAAATAGAACACTTACATGATCTTAATTTTGATTAAAGAAATTATTCTGAAAACACCAATGTTCACTCTTTAGACTAACATTATAACATCAGACGTCTTTGAAATAAAATGAATTTATATTTGATTGTACATAATCATAGCTCAAAACCTTTAGCTTAACTGCTTTTATAGCAGTTTAAGGTGATGAGTTCAGTTTCATTCAATCTGATGCAACATTTCATCAGAGGCTTTAATTCCAAGCACACTGTACACGTCAAACAGGTTTAACCTTTATTTACACAAAAAATACCTTGACTCCAGGGAAGGTGACAGCCGATGAAGCGTAGGAGCCGATCATCAGTGACAGCACAGTGGAGCTCAGACTTCCAAACATGTTTGGCAGCTACCAGAGGAAGAGAGGAAAAGCACATCTTTATCTGTATTGGAAAAATCATAAATGCAGCTGAGCCTACACTTGCAAAGAACAAAAACAGGAAGGAAAACTAGATTGTTATATTTTCTGAAAACAATGAGCGCATCCATGGAAAAACTCACCACCTTGATACTAAGGCATCTGGGTGGTCGCTTAATTGCTCAAATCAAGTGTCAAGTGAACATCATGCCTAACCACAAGTATGAGCAATAGTGATGCCCGACTTAAACATCACTAATTAAGTGTAAAATGAACGTGAGAAATATTAATGCTTCAGTAAGCAGGAAGTCCTGCTGTGGATTGTGGATATGAATAAAATTTGTTTTCCACATTTTCCATGAATTTCCAAGCAGTGCTTCGTTTTTTCCAGACTCTTACAGGGATGTGTGAGTGTGTTTTACTCCCCTTTGTGAAATGAGAAGGTTAAAAACACACACTTCTGTGATAACGCACATTTGTACTTCCTTGTGCTTTTCACACACAAACACAGAGTGGCATAACAACCTCAAACCTGAACTTGTTACAGAAGGCTGCACACCTTAAACACCAGTACAGTATCCAAAGCAATGTTATTTATTTTTTACAGATGCTGTTCACGGCATCAGTTATGTTTATTGCAAGTATCAACTTTATCTCAGATGTTTCTCATAAACTTCCTCATAAAAATATAAATGGACATGAAGACAATTACTGACGAAGTAAGAGTATATGGCAAAAGCTATAAAATTACTGTGGATAGCATAGCTCAGATCACATAGAATGAGACAGAGTTAAAGCGGTGTGTCATTGGCACAGCAGTGGTAGGAAAAACTCATGTGCCTGGTTGATAGATGCCAGCGATGTTATATATACTGAAAAGAGGAAGGGACCCAACATAAAACCTTGAGGTACACCAATGGTAATTTGATCTTGAAAGAATTTGATAAAGAAAAGTTAAGGTTCATATTACAGAGGTACATAAAAAAGGTACATACAAAAGACAATTATTGACAAAGTAGGGATATATAGCAATAAAACCTACGACATTACTGTGGATAGCATTGCTCAGATCACATGGAATGAGGCTGAGAGGTAAAGCGGTGTCTCAACGGCACAGCAGTGGTAGGAAAACTCATGCGCCTGGTTGATAGATGCCAGTGACGTTATATATACTGAAAAGAGGAAGGGACCTAACATAGAACCCTGAGGTACACCAATGGTAATTTGATCTTGGAAGAATTTAATAAGAAATGTTAAGGTTCATATTAAAATATCTGAATTCTGATTTCAGACTTTGTTTTTTTTTTTTGAAAATCTAAGCACAGTGTGAGACTGCTAGGTGTGAGGTTCGTGATGCCCTTCGCTTAGAAGAAACATCTAAGAAGGAGAATTAATCAAAAGTTTCCATTTGCTCTCACCTTAATATCACTGACTAGGACAAATAGTTAAGGGATTAAAGAGATCTCATTTGTGATTGGTCATTCTTATGGGTACTGAGGTTCCTTACTAATTTAGAGGAACTGGAAAAAACACAAAGTCATGGAGGTCATTGGCTTGCTGAGTTCAGATAACATCAAAACTCCCAAAAAAGTGTAAATAAAGTGATCAGAGCAATATCAGTAGCTATTTTCTCCATACTGGTAGTAATGCACTGTTAACAAAGACACAGAGCGTGTGCTTTTATCAGAATTTTACAACAGGATGTCACTGAAATAATAAAGCAGTGTTTGTTGTCACATGTAGGGCAGTGTGCATGCATACCTGAGCTGCTCTAGTTGAGCCATGTGTATGCACAAGGATAAGTGTGTGTTGGCATCTGCATGATAGCGGTGGGCTATCTGAGGGCAGCTGATATATATATATATATATATATATATAGTCATTCTTTCCCACACCAGGTGATTTCACTAAACAAATTGGAAATTCACAATCTGTTTGTTGATGAGTGTGGGTACAATGTCTGTGCCCTTGTCTGTTTCAACTGGAGGTTGATGAGGGCGTAAGAGAAGGCGTGTGGGCAGTTTAGCCTTCTGATTGGTGGGCACAGAAAAAGCCAGAATTTCTCCTTCAGTCATGTGCGTTGATCCTTTGCCTGCCCCAAACACATAAATACACACACCCACACACCTGTCCAGAAAAAATAAACTTCAAAAAGCTTTGTGTGACAGCTGCACCACAAAACATGCAAGTCACCATAGGTGTCCACGACCCCATGTGCTCCCTTCTCAACCATTTTTTCTTTTTTTCTTACCGTGAGAGATGTGAAGGTCAGACAGATCCCTCCGAAGCCGTTGAGTGAAAGAGCCAGAAAAATGAGAGCAGAGAGGACTAGAACAAAAGGTGCAAACCATCATTACACAATCAAAATGTGTGCTTGAACAACTCAAAACTGTTGCAATGACTTTGATATGACAAATCAAATTGTATGTGTCTTCTGTATACAGTAGCAAACATATAAATTCTACATTTGCTACTAAATGCAGCATTTGATCTGGGTATGGCTGTGAATGTTTATGAACATTTTAAACAAAATTTACTTGTACAAAATTTACATTTTAATATTTGAAAAGAAAATTCAAATTACGTTCTGCTGCCTGCACATTTTAATTCACAAAATTGGTCAAATAATGGATAATTAATTGTCCCTGCAAATATATTGTTTTGTCATTACTCTTTTTTTCAAAAGCAGCAACAATCAAAAAAAAATTTTGTAATTTTAAGTAGAACAATTATTATTCCTTCTGGAAAAAAAAAGAAAAAGAACATTTTAATTTGCCAAAATGTGAAATTTCTGAATATAAATTTAGTTCTTTTTATTCAGTTAATTGAAATCCTATTAACAGTTGATTACTAAAATAGTCTCTATTGACTTTCAATGTTTTTAATTTTAAATGTTTTGAAGAAAAAAAAAAAAAACTCCAGTAATTATTGACTGATTGATCGATTATAGCTGTAATTTGAAGACTCGTGCACATTCTTTGTGTATTTTTGTTTGCAGCTCACCTTCTGGTTGATATGATGATATGGACATAATCACGCAAGAGAGCGCAAAACACGCACTAAGAAAAAAAAATACAAAACATGAAAGATTATTAAAGAAACGCACATACTTAAATGTGAAAGTGCTCTTATATGCACATATTAGTCAGTGCTTTGAAATGCACAAAGTCATGCAGAGATTCCATGACTCAAGTGCATTCTTAAAAAAATGCGTTGCTTCCTGATGGAGTGTTGGCACTGTGATCTAAAACATGCACAGCACTTGAAGCATTAATGTGTAGGCTTGTCTTCACCTTCCAGTAAGGCGAAGAGGCCTGGGGCCATACCGGTCCATCAATATACCCAGTGGCAATGTGGCAGCACTGAGCAGGAATGAGCCAATGGTGAAGCCCAAGTTCAGCATTTCTTCCTGTTCCACACAACTCAGCCAATCATCTGGTGCGCTAGCGTTCACACCCTCAGTCTTATTTTCTACAGAAAGAGAGAGAAAGGAGGTCAATGAAAGCAAGAGACAGAGACTTTATTAAGTTTTAAAGTCTCCATGCAGTTCAAGTTTCCCAGCGACTCCGGCTCGGTTTTCTTTCGGTGCTAGTTAGTGACCTGTGGTGTGATGCTTGTGATCTGCTTGACTTCTATGACTGATTACCTGTGCACAGGTGGGAGTAAAAGCCCTGTCCTTTGAGCATGATGAGCAGAGAGCCCCAGCCCAACAGCACGGCCGAACACGACAGATTCTCCAACACGGCTGTGACGGCCATCCACCAGCGCCTCCTGTACGCCTGCAACAGAGACGGAGCCATCCTCCTATCAGACAGAGAAAAAATGAGTGTCAAAGCTCTGGCAGAAAACACACAGTGGCATATTTGAAAAATATATACAGTTTCTGAAGGCAATATTCTGCTTTAGCAAACTACATTTTTAACCCAATAAAGTTTTATGTATATAGATAGATGGATAGATAGATTGTGTAAATGTGTGCAATTTCTACATGTGACGTATGAATTCCACTCCACAATCATTCTGGTATAATATAGTTACACAAATATATATATATGTTTATATTTATATATCAGAGAACAGTGACCTGAGAGAAATGTTAAATCGATTGAGAAAAACTGTAATAGAAAGTTTATGTGAAATAGGAATCTTTTCTAACATTATAAATGCTTTTAAAACCAACACCCATGAATCTTCATCAAATCTCTGGGATTTATTTAGTGTGAGACGTAAGAGAGAGACACTTCCTAACATTTGCTACAACCAACACACGCAAAACCTTCCTCTAAACAGGAGGTGTGCCCAACCGATTTGCATGCGCTCTTTGCGAAACCACTCGCAATAAAAACCACAATCACACGTGCTTTGTTGTATCACAAATTTGAACCCTTAGTTTCGTTATTAAATCAGAACCTGCATCTGAAAGGCATGAGAAATGTGTATCCTCTAATTCTAGTAGAGATAATATAAGTTTTCTTCAAATGAGTCCAAGTTTTTGTTTGTAAACGGGTCAATTATCCCATGACATGACTGAAAACGATCGGTCATTATAACTCGGATAACCAAAACACTCACACACACACATACACACACACACACACACACTCTCTCTCTCTCACACACACACACACACAGTAAATACAGAAAGAGAGAGATATCAGAGTGCGGGCGGGAAACACAGGCAATACAAGAGATATATAGAAAGCAGACAGAAGAAACGGCCAGGATCTCAGCAGGACACAAGCGTGTTGTGTTTAATACGATTAGACACAGTCCACTAGACGTCTTTGTCCTCAAATGCTGAGCTTACAGATGGATTTTTTTGTAACTTGTGCGGTCTATTAGGGCACGTGCTCAAAATAATTGAGCACCATTCATATTCTCCAGAATGAAGAAAAGCAGGTCTGACAATGGTGGAAATCCATCAGCATTTCCAAAGATCACAGTTTTTCGTTTTTCACGTTTCAGTCGCACATGTGTGTTTGTTTACAGTATGCATGAAGACGGTTTTGCCATCTTGTGTTTAGTAAAAACATCAGGCATCTACTGTAATGTAAACTCTTGGCATAGAGGTCTGCAAGCCACATTTCACACATTGCACAGTTAAAAAGTAACTATTAACAGCTCCGTCCACTGAGTTGCTCGACTGCCGTTCAGTGTGTTTGTTTAAAGGGGACCACTAATGTCCTCTAATGTTAGGTACGTCTGTTTATCAGTCCCTATGAGCAGAGACATGGCGGATGGCCCCTAAGAAATGCTTGTTTTGGCCCCGGGCCCAGTGAAGGTTCATCAGTGACCCTGTGTGTACATATGAAAGAGCAGACACGCCTCTCTATAAATGTTTATAAGCAGAAAATGTTTTATAATGAAGTTCAGGTTTAAAAGTCTTGAGAGCATTTCAAGTTTAACATATTAAGTGTGCCCTTAAACTTTCCATTTGTGTCCTCTCTCCATCTATGCCTGACCCCGAGTGACCCTCGCCAAAAAGCAACATGTCACCATTTATTCCTGTCTTCCCCACATTCAGTCTAGTGACCATGCTCTGGTGAAGAATTAAATTAATGGCTCTGGTAATAATGGAATCAACTCTTTTTGTGCGGTTAGGTGGTGAAGAATCAAATCTTTAAATGGCTGAATCTTCCATGTTCACAGTAACCAAATCGAGTATTTGCGAATCTTTTTTAATGGCTGGAATAAAGACCTTTAAAATCTGAACAGACTGTAAATCAGAGCAATGCAAAGAAAAAAGTCAGAAATGTGAGATATAAACTCAGAATAGACAGATTTTAACTCACATTTCTGAGAAGAAACGTCAGAATTGTAATAAACAAAAAAAGTCGCAATTACTTTTATTTCGTGGCGGGAAAAAAACAGAATTGCGATTTGTAAACTCAGAATTTTGAGGAAAAAAGTCAGAATTGTGAGATATAAACGCAGAATAGATAGATTTTAACTCACATTTCTGAGAAGAAAAGTCAGAATTGTAATAAACAATAAAAGCCGCAATTACTTTTATTTCGTGGCAGGAAAAAAACAGAATTGCGATTTGTAAACTCAGAATTTTGAGGGGGAAAAAGTCAGAATTGTGAGAAGTCGCAACTATCTTCTTTCTTTATGCTTTTTTCATTGGGCGGCGTAAACAGGCTTCCACAGAATTCCACTTTGATCACAAACAATATAATCATATAATTCGGTTCCCACGTGTTCGCTGGTATTAATCGAATCGATTACTCACTGTAGATCTGTGAGTCACTAAACAATGGAAATGGCCTGCGTCCCGATGTGCATACAACCCATCCTAGATTCTATGTGATGCTATTAGTAATTTTCAATACGATTTAGACCAGATAGGGTGGATAGTAAGCACATTGGGACGCAGGGATGGTTTCCTGCTACATGTGAACCCTTTCCGGAACCCAAAACGCTCTCCATTTCCCCTGAGGACTAAGGCTTGGTTTTCTCGGCGTGTCCCAATGAGAAACAACGCCAGACTTTCTTAAGTCTATTAAACAAACACAAACTTTTTCCTCAGCCGGAGCTCGAGACGCTCAAGATCGCGCCATATGCTGCCCACAACGACAATAAACCATGCCATCCACAATACAGCCAGTCTAAACTAGAACGTTAGCTCATGTAAAAGACACCTGAGCTCGTTTAAAACACTAAACATGGGCATTTCCAGTTTATAGAAAAAAAGAAATATGTGAAAAGCGCGAAAACACAGAAACCATTCAACTCAAAGAGTCAGGACATCGCCACGTGTCTTACTGTATTTGTACAGTAAGTTACCAAAGTCTCTATTTACACTCATGAACCCATCAAACACAAAACGAGTGTTTGTCCCTACAGCCAGTATTATTATTTATCTTATCTAAAACTAACTGTAGTAAGCATTTAATTCAATTTAAACAACTTACTTCATTTTTTGTGCAATTTTTCAAATGTCAGCCGTGCGTTATTTCCTGGCTTTCTTCTGTTCAAGAAAACCAAAAGATAAATACTACAAATTCTTCTGTTGCCGCCAAAGTCGAGTTTATCTGGCCTGAGCTTCTGTTTCTCGAGTCTTTCTTCAGAGCAGCAGGCAAAGATCTCAGAAGCCTTCTTATTAACCTCTCATATTTAACAGTGATCCCTCACTCTCCTCTTTCCACTGGTTGTTAGAGACAGACGCTCGTTTGTGACTTGCATTGAGGGCGTACACTATTAACACACAGTCCTTGTTCCGAAATCAGTTGTTAACATTATAAGTCAATATTATCATGCCCTTAAGTAACGCATTTACCACAATAGTTGCATCAGATATTAATGCACTGTGAAATCATTCATTAAATCAGGATATTCCTTAAATATCATGAGTGTAAATATTTTTATTGTGTTTAGGTTTACATCTTATTTTATTGGTTTTTGACACGTTTTGGCTGGAAATAAGGTGCCATGTTTTTATTGTAGTGACTAAGGTTAGCCGTAACTATGGAATTTAACCCTAAAAATGGCAAGACCATAAAGAGACTGTAAACTATTTTCCATCTTATTGGGACACAAATAATACAACTTGATCATTTTTTTCAAAACATGACTTTTAATTTTGATTTTAATGTTTGTATCCCACAGGATACGTTGCCGTTTGGGGGTATAAAGTCACTGAAAACAGAACACTTGTTTATCAATGCTTGTTATAGCATGGTTGTAATTCCTGAACGCTTTGGCATATAGCAGATTATTGCTGAAGTGAAAGCATTAAAAAAATAAATAAATAAAGTATAAAAAAGTTATAGAAGTTTAAGTTGGCAGTAAAGATAATGCAGTATAGACTATTTTTTTTTTAATATATATAAAATATAAAATATGTTGCTCTTCAAATTGTCTAACCAAGCTATGTTCCAAATTTGAAGTTGATATCACCAAAATTGTGGTTCCTGTGAGATTTTGTTTGGGCGCTATACCAAAAACAACCAATTCTATTGAATTCTTTTGACGCAGTTTTCTGTCACAAATCAATAATGTTCTGTCACAATATCACTTCTATTACAGAACAGTCACCAAATATGGAACCTTGACTGTCAGACCTTTCCAACGATATGTGTTTTGTCAAGATTTGACAAAAATATTTGATTTTCTAAAACACAAGCCACAAAATCACAGAGTATATATATATATATGTTTTTATATCTTGATTTATATCCCTAAAAGGGCGACGTATCCTTGAGATACAAACATTTAGAGACAGATTACAAAAAATGTAAGCATATAATTCATAAAATTTCAATGTAAACCTAATAAGCCAATGCTGAACAACAGCTTTTTAAACAGGCACGTCTCCTCCAACGTGTGTGAATGTGAACTAGATCAACTTTTATAGGAGGATGAGTAGATTTCCCATTACAGGCGGCCATGCATCAAGTATATATATATGTTTTTATATCTTGATTTATATCCCTAAAAGGGCGACGTATCCTTGAGATACAAACATTTAGAGACAGATTACAAAAAATGTAAGCATATAATTCATAAAATTTCAATGTAAACCTAATAAGCCAATGCTGAACAACAGCTTTTTAAACAGGCACGTCTCCTCCAACGTGTGTGAATGTGAACTAGATCAACTTTTATAGGAGGATGAGTAGATTTCCCATTACAGGCGGCCATGCAGTTTTAAATGCTGCCCGTGAGCTAAACAAAGAATTAATGAACAAAGTCAATATATCTAAATATTAACAACAAACACCCTTTCAACATGAAACCAAGAAATGAGGCCTACACTTTCCCTGCCTCTCCCCACAGCTTCTCAAATCTTCTCAAGTGTAACATGGTATTTTTTACAGTGAGTTTTGTTTGAACGATTAGCTTATTAGTAAACAGACTGCATTAATAGGCATATTATTATCCTTATAGACTTTATTTTAATATTTTACATGTAATTATGATAATTTAAACAGGCTTGCTTGGTAGCCTATATCCATCATATCATGCAAAATATTTAATTTCTAACAACCTGCAAGATAATCTACAATTAAACACGATTTTTAAATGTATCCAATAGCCAATCAGGTGATGGTCAAATGTGACAAAGATCTCGTTGTGTTTGAAGGAAAGTCATGCAAATGTTGTATTTTGCAAATTGCATCAATAACAACATTTAGGCTATTCCACAGTTTATATATAGTCTTCATATAGTCTTAAAAATCATTTTGTACTTTTATATTATTTAGCTATATTTTAAACTTTTTTTTAATTATTCGTATTATCTTACATTTCTGAAATATAAAATAATAATTTAAAAACGGTGTGTGTGTGTGTGTTCTTGTTTATCCTAACAAGACCAAATGTCCTGTAAAATGCTGTAAAACAAAAACAAAACACAATAACATCACAGAAAATGTTAATGGTTTCCACTACAAATACCATTACAAAGCCAACTTTTAACCATTAAAAAATGGTTTCCTGTATAGTGTGTTGTGGGACATATTCCATTAGGATTTATTGGTTTTAACAAGCCACCAATAGAAGGTGACATATTTCCAGTAGAGACCCACAGGGTCCATTACACTTTCCATTAAAAGTCCCATTATAACCAGTAAAACCACTACACATTTTGTGATGGTGTCTATTGTTTGTTTTTTTTTCAGCATTAAAAACTTGAAGTTTCCCACATGGGAAAAAAATATTACAAATACCAAATGATCTGAAAGTGTAACAGTGCAAAACAAGTTTTCTGTAAAGGGTCGGTTTAGGGTTAGGGGATAGAAAATAACGTTTGATCAGTATAAGAACAATATTCACAGAAACCTAACATGTGTGGCTGCTCTTCACTTTGCTCTTGATAATAGTTATTATAGTAGCTATGATATATATGCACAGGTTGGATTTATTAACAGAAACATGCTAAACTTTAAAAAGTGCTATTCACATACAGAGAGCCTGTAATCTAATCACGGATAACAATGAACAGCCGCGAAGATGGAGGTCAGTAATGAGGTGAGACTGACCTCTGCTGGTGGACTGTACAAGAAGAGCTTCTTCTTCAGTCTGTTGAAGTGGATCAACAAATAAAGAGCATGTTTCATTACATACAGAGGAGAGAACGACTAGTAAAAACTTTAGCCTTAATCTGTGTGTTGATGAATATTATTAATAATGGTTTTGAATCTTAACTTCACGTGTTGTGTTTTATAGAATCAAAGAAACTCTTAAAAATCAAGGGAACTTTTAAGAGACGACAAAAGCAGCTTGTGGTAAAAAATAAATACATATGTCCCTAACATCAAAAATCAGTGATTGATCAATTGTGATTGATTGCTGTTTACTGATCAGATTAATTGGTGACAGAGAAAAGAGCTATTTTGATAGCACAAACAGCGTTATTCTCATGTAAATGTACATTTTTTTGTCTCTTATATTGGACTGCAATTATATCTACATGTTGAGATGTCAGATGTCCTGTTATCAGTTGATTAAAACCTTTGCATCTTGCTAAAACATGAGTCTATGATCCATAATAGCACATCGAATAGTGAAAAAGTGCATCATCTGTTGTCTCTCACATCAAAATCCAGCCACATGTTTGTTTAGAGCTGTTTAAACGCTGCTTGATCTGTGTAGATTTCTCTCCTGATTCAGACCAGAACACTTTATTATGGATTATGAACTCATATTTTAGCATGAAGGTAATAAGTTAATAACATCGTAATGCTGGATTTGTTTCAGCTTTTGTCTTCTCCAGATGTTAACTGATGGACTGGAGTGCTGTGGATTACTTGTGGATTATTGTGATGTTTTTATCAGCTGTTTGGACTCTCATTCTGACGGCACCCATTCACTGCAGAGCATCCATTGCTGAGACACTGATGCAATGCTGCATTTCTCCAAACCTGATGAAAAAACAAACTCATCCTAATCTTGGATGGCCTGAGGATGAGGATGTTTTCATTACATTTTTATTTCTGGGTCAACTATTGCTTTGATTAAGCTGAGCAGTGATGCAGAAAAGGAGATGGATTTTAATATACTGTATAGTAAATGTAATTGTATTTGTTATGCAGTACATCTCTATAATACACTGTAACAGCATTGCCATATTTAAAAAAACACCTTTTCTTCATAATCAGATATTACAGTTTTTTCAGCTGCTTTCACACATTTTCAAAACTTTGCCTCTTTTTTTCCAAACTTTACACACAAATCCAAGAATTGCACACAGAATGCAAAATGCATCTGCAGATGTGTTTGTGATATTTTGAATGCAGTGCTTCGTTTTGCAAGAGATGTGAGGCATTTTGCATTTTGTGTGTGCAATTCTTGGATTTGTGTGTAAAGTTTGGAAAAAAAGAGGCAAAGTTTTGAAAATGTGTGAAAGCAGCTGAAAAAAACCCCTGTAATTCCTGTTAGATTTGTGTGTGTTACATAGAGAATTGTGTGCTGTGTTTTGCAAAAAGTGTTTTATGAAACTGAGTCAAAGGCTGAGAATTAGCGTATGGTTCTGCAGATTTAATGTGTGCTTCTGCTGTTTGAGTGCCAGCTTTCAGTAATTGTGTGACAAGTAAAGATTTTGTGTGTAAGCAGTTGAAAAAAAACGGTAACAGGACCCTTTTAATGGTCATCAGTTTGGATGGAAAGCTGAGCTGCAAGTTCATTTCAGCTGCACTCAAGGTGCCTCTATTAGTACATCATCTGTGGAAAACGAACCCTTCCTGACGCTAATCATCTGCTTCCTGATCACACACGTGCCTGCAATCCAAACAGATGATTGAAGCAGGCCTCTTCAAACCCTAAATCCACACTTACACACTCTCTCTCTGTCACAAGTGGTCAAAAGACATGCAAAAGACATTGACAAAAACAGCACACTTAGGTTTCCAATGACTTTTTAAAAAGCATTAAAGACACAAATCTTGTGCTGTGAGATGTTAGACATGTCTACCTGTTAGATACGTGTGATTAACATATTTAACATAACACTGAAATGTTAATGATCAAAACATAATGTAGAACTGTGCTATACGTACAAAATGTAATTCCAAATTACACGACAAAAAATTTAATCAGTAATATAGACTATTTCATTACATTACGCATTTAGATAATGTAATCAGACTACGTTTTGATTACTTTTGACCTAACTGATTTAAAAAGGATAATCTAGTATCATACTGATATAAAGAAAAATAAAATATATTCCATTACATTACGTCAAGGTTTCCCAAACTGGGGTTCATTAATGTAAAATTAAAATTACAACATTCATAATAAAAACTTGTGTGAATGTCCACAAAAATGGATGACTTTCTGAATGTATATAAGTGGTAGGTTATTTTAGAAAAGAAAATGTGCAAGATAAAAAAAAGAAGAATTAGAGAGAATCAATAAATTATGTGAATAATGGGTAATCATATAATGTAGTCTGATTACGAGTATTTTAAAAAGTATTATAATCTAATCACAAGTGCTTAATTTTTTGGAATCTGATTACATAATCCAGATTACATGTAATCACTTACTACAGTTCTGGTCACACATTTTTTTTTTGCACCTGATTATTAAATCATTTTTTACAACATGACTGTAAAACTGATAAATAATGTCACTTCATTTTCAATTAAACACACATACATAAGAAGTCTCTTTAAAAATGCAGTAAAACGTATTGTTGTGATATATTATCATTTAAAATAACTGTGTTCTATTTGAATATTGAACTCTAATTTATTCCTGTGACGCGAAGCTGAATTTTTAGCATTATTACTACAGTCTTTAGTGTCACCTTATTCTTCACATAATAAACTACATTTAATTTTTATGCTTATTTAACGCTATAATGTTAACGTTTCTGTCACTATTCTTGTAAAGTGTGTTTTACTTTTGAAAAATGCTAAAGTTTACTGTAGTTCTTCTAAAAAGAACTGAGTATTGTATTAAAATGATCCAGTGATCAGTTGTTTTCAAGTCACGCTGTTTGAGTTTAAGATTCGCTGAAGCTTCTCGATGATGAAGGAGGCGTATGAGTGGAAAACACAGCCTAACAGTATTGATAAATAGACTCAGAATAGATTACAGATTCAAAGTAATGCCTTCAGTATCAATGACACTTGATTATCGTCCCTGTGAACAATTCAAGCTTCAAAGCTAAATCTGCAGTCCAGTTTCAGTAATCAATAAATCAGCTCCAAATTCAGTGCTGATGTAATCCAATAATCCAAACATACGAGGGGCGTTCAAAGAGAGAAGTCAACGATACAGATTAGGATCATGAACTCAAAATTATAAACAGAATCCAGACAGGGAAATTACTCCAGTGTATAGGAAAACATGCAAGACTTCTCTGACTCAAAACGGACTCGGCGCTGATGAAGAACAGCTTTGGTGACAGACTATAAGTGAAGATGCTGCTGATGCTTGACAGCTGAATCTGACCATGAGGAGCTTGTGTGTCGTTCATTTCTTCAGGTCCAGCAGTGTCCTGCGTTCAACTTTCCGTAAGCTGAGCAACATTTCTGCTGCAACCCAGTGGATGCATAACAAAAGTGGGATGCATTAGGCCTATTACTTTGTTATTAAACAGATGTCAGGTAAACTTATTTACAGTCAGTGCACTAAAATGTACTTTGAAGAATTTTCACTCAGAAAGTGCTTGCAAATTTCACAAATAATTACAAAGAAATGGCAAGTAACACATTGAATTAAACAATGTTTTGAAGCTGAAAGACCAATTTTTCTACAAAAATTCAGAAAGACGTATAGCAGATGTATAGCAGAAATGGGACACATTGCATTATTTTTGCGTTATACTTTCAATATGTTGTGATTGAACAAATGTCAGTTGAATTTCTTTTGTCTAAAAAATGTACTTTGAAGCAATTTTCACTAATTTTTCACATAACTTTTCACATAAAACATGAATCCCATGTTATGTTACATTATTGTTGGGTCATTCTGTGTCAAATCAACCGGAGGTCCCCGGCTCAAATTTTTGATTTTGCTAATGTTTTTTCTGAAGAAAGATAAACGTGTATAGTGATGAAAGCCAAAATATTAAATGTCATGGATGAATATTTACTGAATAATCCACTATTTTGTAGAGGGGGTGGGGGAGGGGGTTAACAGAAAGATGGCAGCATCATAATGTTACTTTTACACAGAGATTGGGAGGTCTATTAGTAATATTAGTAAACTTTAGCACTCTTTGTTGCTTTATGTTCCAATGGTGACCATTCAAAATGGGGAAAGAGCACTTTTCAAGTTTTTATCTCCAAAGTTTGCAGGCCTGTAACTCAAGAAGTATTAAATATATCTTAATGCCCTTTTAGATATTGGGCCTTAACAAACTTTCCTTTTGGCATCTTAATTTTTAAGGCTCTATATGTTTCAGGTCCTGAGATATTGGAATTTTAATATGGCTCCAGGAGTAAATCGTTAAATTGTACATGTATTTGGTGGTCAAAAACCAAATGTGGGTCACTTTGCAAAAATATGACACTTCTTTTCTTTTAAAGAGGAATGTCTGAAGAACAAATAATGTTGAAACTAGAGATGTATC
>NW_015539856.1:1057625-1070125 GCF_001515605.1 Sinocyclocheilus anshuiensis
TTCTGATGCTTGACAGCTGAATCTGACCATGAGGAGCTTGTGTGTCGTTCATTTCTTCAGGTCCAGCAGTGTCCTGCGTTCAACTTTCCGTAAGCTGAGCAACATTTCTGCTGCAACCCAGTGGATGCATAACAAAAGTGGGATGCATTAGGCCTATTACTTTGTTATTAAACAGATGTCAGGTAAACTTATTTACAGTCAGTGCACTAAAATGTACTTTGAAGAATTTTCACTCAGAAAGTGCTTGCAAATTTCACAAATAATTACAAAGAAATGGCAAGTAACACATTGAATTAAACAATGTTTTGAAGCTGAAAGACCAATTTTTCTACAAAAATTCAGAAAGACGTATAGCAGATGTATAGCAGAAATGGGACACATTGCATTATTTTTGCGTTATACTTTCAATATGTTGTGATTGAACAAATGTCAGTTGAATTTCTTTTGTCTAAAAAATGTACTTTGAAGCAATTTTCACTAATTTTTCACATAACTTTTCACATAAAACATGAATCCCATGTTATGTTACATTATTGTTGGGTCATTCTGTGTCAAATCAACCGGAGGTCCCCGGCTCAAATTTTTGATTTTGCTAATGTTTTTTCTGAAGAAAGATAAACGTGTATAGTGATGAAAGCCAAAATATTAAATGCCATGGATGAATATTTGAGGTCTATTAGTAAAATCTGTTGACTTTAGCACTCTTTGTTGCTTTATGTTCCAATGGTGACCATTCAAAATGGGGAAAGAGCACTTTTCAAGTTTTTATCTCCAAAGTTTGCAGGCCTGTAACTCAAGAAGTATTAAATATATCTTAATGCCCTTTTAGATATTGGGCCTTAACAAACTTTCCTTTTGGCATCTTAATTTTTAAGGCTCTATATGTTTCAGGTCCTGAGATATTGGAATTTTAATATGGCTCCAGGAGTAAATCGTTAAATTGTACATGTATTTGGTGGTCAAAAACCAAATGTGGGTCACTTTGCAAAAATATGACACTTCTTTTCTTTTAAAGAGGAATGTCTGATGTCTGAAGAATGTTGAAACTAGAGATGTATCACATTTCCTTCTGTCAGGACAACTGCATTGAACATACCACATACCTTGCCATAAATATTCTTTTTCCAAAGTTTGCATGCCTATAACTCAAGAAGTACTAAAGATACTGCAATATGATTTTAGATTGTAGTTCTTAATAAACTTTTCTTTTGGATCCACATTTGTTTTTGACCACCAAACATGTGTACAATTTAACGATTTAGTCCTGGAGCCATATTGAAATTTCAATATCTCTGGAACCGAAGTGTATAGGGTCTTAAAAATGAAGATGCCAAAAGGAAAGTTCGTTAAGACCCAATATCTAAAAGGGCATTAAGATATCTTTACTACTTCTTGAGTTACAGGCCTGCAGACTTTGGAGATAAAAACTTGAAAAGTGCTCTTTCCCCATTTTTGAATGGTCACCATTGGAACATAATGCAACAAAGATTGCTAAAGTCAACAGATTTTACTAATAGACCTCCCAATCTCTGTGTAAAAGTAACATCATGATGCTGCCATCTTTCTGAAGTCATTTTTACCCCTCTGTAATTTGGCTCTGAATCTCAGGTGAAAATTGCCATTTTGAACCCCTCTACAAAATAGTGGATTACTCCGTAAATATTCATCCACGACATTTAATATTTTGGCTTTCATCATTATACATGTTTATCGTTCTTCAGAAAAAAATATTAGCAAATTCAAAAATTTGAGCCGGGGACCTCTGGTTGAGTTGCACTGAATGACTGACTGTTGTATGTGATTGCATTAATCTATAGAGAGATGCAAAAAGAGCAAATGGGAGAAGCAGATCAACACAAACAGATGAAATGTGTTGTTAGCTTAGGTCCACAATTTTAATAATGTGTTAGCAAATGAAGAAATGTTGGAATGAACATTAACAAATGCTTTACATGTATTTTTCATTGTTAATGTTAACTAATGTAACCTTAATTTAAAGTGTTAGCCTACCTAAAAGGTTGCTGGCCCCTTTAATATAGATATACAGTCGCAAAAAAGCATGTGAACCCACTGGAATAGTTTGTTTTCTGCATTAATTGGTCATAAAATGACATCTGATCTTAATCAAAGTCAGGAGTATAGACAAACACAATGGGCTCAAATAAAGATTAAAGATTAAATCAATAAAGATTATAACAGTATGTGTTTTGTTAGCTTAAACACATTGTGTTTGTCTATAATTGTGACATTGATTAAGATCAGATGACATTTTATGGCCAATTAATGCAGAAAACGAACCATTCCCGGGGGGTTCACATACTTTTTCTTGCCGCTAAACACTACACTATGCCTGAGCTCTTCCGTCTAGACACAGAGGTTTACGGTTCTTGTTTAATATGATAAACACATTGTCCAGACGCACCTGTTTTTCCCAAAAGTCGGCATGCCTGTAACTCAAGAAGTATTAAATATATCTTAATGCCCTTTTAGATATTGGGCCTTAACAAACTTTCCTTTTGGCATCTTAATTTTTAAGGCTCTATATGTTTCAGGTCCTGAGATATTGGAATTTTAATATGGCTCCAGGAGTAAATCGTTAAATTGTACATGTATTTGGTGGTCAAAAACCAAATGTGGGTCACTTTGCAAAAATATGACACTTCTTTTCTTTTAAAGAGGAATGTCTGAAGAACAAATAATGTTGAAACTAGATATGTATCTCATTTCTTTCTTTCAAAACATCTGCATTGAACATACCCGTCTGAGTGCCATAAATATTCTTTTTTCCAAGTTTGCATGCCTATAACTCAAGAAGTATTAAAGATATCACAATATGATTTTAGATTCTAATTCTTAATAAACTTTTCTTTTGGAATCTTCCTTTTGAAGGCCCTACATCATTCAGTCCCAGAGATATGGGGATGTCAATAGCCGCGTGCGTTTCCACTGTCGGGCCAAAAGCAGGCGTGCTAGTGCGTGCCAGTCGCGTTTCGACTGTCACTTCCGGGGCTTGATCGTGCCTCGTCAGTGCTTCCTCGGGGCCAAAAAAATATGACACTTCTTTTCTTTTAAAGAGGAATGTCTGAAGAACAAATAATGTTGAAACTAGAGATGTATCACATTTCCTTCTGTCAGGACAACTGCATTGAACATACCTGTCTGAGTGCCATAAATATTCTTTTTCCAAAGTTTGCATGCCTATAACTCAAGAAGTACTAAAGATACTGCAATATGATTTTAGATTGTAGTTCTTAATAAACTTTTCTTTTGGATCCACATTTGTTTTTGACCACCAAACATGTGTACAATTTAACGATTTAGTCCTGGAGCCATATTGAAATTTCAATATCTCTGGAACCGAAGTGTATAGGGTCTTAAAAATGAAGATGCCAAAAGGAAAGTTCGTTAAGACCCAATATCTAAAAGGGCATTAAGATATCTTTACTACTTCTTGAGTTACAGGCCTGCAGACTTTGGAGATAAAAACTTGAAAAGTGCTCTTTCCCCATTTTTGAATGGTCACCATTGGAACATAATGCAACAAAGATTGCTAAAGTGAACAGATTTTACTAATAGACCTACCAATCTCTGTGTAAAAGTAACATTATGATGCTGCCATCTTTCTGAAGTCATTTTTACCCCTCTGTAATTTGGCTCTGAATCTCAGGTGAAAATTGCCATTTTGAACCCCTCTACAAAATAGTGGATTACTCCGTAAATATTCATCCACGACATTTAATATTTTGGCTTTCATCATTATACATGTTTATCGTTCTTCAGAAAAAAATATTAGCAAATTCAAAAATTTGAGCCGGGGACCTCTGGTTGAGTTGCACTGAATGACTGACTGTTGTATGTGATTGCATTAATCTATAGAGAGATGCAAAAAGAGCAAATGGGAGAAGCAGATCAACACAAACAGATGAAATGTGTTGTTAGCTTAGGTCCACAATTTTAATAATGTGTTAGCAAATGAAGAAATGTTGGAATGAACATTAACAAATGCTTTACATGTATTTTTCATTGTTAATGTTAACTAATGTAACCTTAATTTAAAGTGTTAGCCTACCTAAAAGGTTGCTGGCCCCTTTAATATAGATATACAGTCGCAAAAAAGCATGTGAACCCACTGGAATAGTTTGTTTTCTGCATTAATTGGTCATAAAATGACATCTGATCTTAATCAAAGTCAGGAGTATAGACAAACACAATGGGCTCAAATAAAGATTAAAGATTAAATCAATAAAGATTATAACAGTATGTGTTTTGTTAGCTTAAACACATTGTGTTTGTCTATAATTGTGACATTGATTAAGATCAGATGACATTTTATGGCCAATTAATGCAGAAAACTAACCATTCCCGGGGGGTTCACATACTTTTTCTTGCCGCTAAACACTACACTATGCCTGAGCTCTTCCGTCTAGACACAGAGGTTTACGGTTCTTGTTTAATATGATAAACACATTGTCCAGACGCACCTGTGGTTTGTGATGGGGATGAATGGCTGTGATGTCATTGAATCACCGAGAGTGAAGTGTGTGTTAAAGACTCCAGAGATCAGCAGAACATCTGTCTAGAGTTAAAAAATTACATTTAAAACACTTTGTGCCAAATGATGACCTTACACTCATTAAGTATTGTTCAGCAAGCCATAGCTTATCTCACGAGGTCCTCTGAGCCTGTCATGAATCATGCATGCCTTTATTAGATGTTGTTGACTTATGCAATTTTTTATGAAATTTACCATAAAACAAACATTACCATAAATAAATAAATAAAATAAATAAGGTAAAACGAAATTGCTAGAAATGTAGCATAAAAATACAGTCACAAATTACATTAATTTTGGTGCCTATATATTCACTGTTCATAACTTTATATTTTATTGCCTGGTAGCCTATAATGTTAATATAACAGCCTTGAAAAAATTAACAAAAATGTGTAAAACAATTTATAAATTAACATAAATTCTCCATTCACTTTATTTTTCTCAAAAACACAATTTTTTTGCAGTAAAATTACATGTATTGTCCAATTTAATTTAATAATGTTTTTAATAATGTAATGTTTTTGTATACAGTACGGTAACTTACCGTTAAACAATTACATGTCTCTAGAGCTGGATGGGATAAATGCAGAGCACTAAATCCGAGTATGGGTCACCATACTTGGCCACATGTCACGTCACTTTTTTTCCTTTTCCTATTAATATGAAAAAAATGTAAAATATAGCATTTGCTTTGTACAGTATTGTACAATATTTTACCAATATTTTATTTTATGTACATGTGCAATTATAGTCTTTCTGTATGTAATATAGGCCTATATATTTTTTACCATAAATTGTTATAAAAAAAACAAGAACAATTTTTACGGTAATATTTATGTCCAATGTAACTTAATATTTTTACTGTATATGTAGGTAACTTACAATTATTCAATTACATGTCTCTAGGACAGTATTTCAAATGTAAAATGCGTAGCATATATTGTAAGTTTCTGATTGAAAGAGTCATTATTGAATGTCACTAGAAAATGTTTAAATCTGAAATAACACCAATAACCCGTGTTTTCAGCACTAAATGAAAAAACAGGTTGATGTATGTGATTCCAGTGTAAAGCACACAGCCTCAGTCAGAATGGGTGCAAATCTGAAGCGTTGAAAATGGTTAAAGCAAACGAAATGACATTACATACTTTACAGGCCTGCAAATGTGAAGAAGCTGACATGAATTTTCCAATAAAGACACTGGTGCTTTATAAACGTCACATGTTGTGTCTGACGCTAAAGCAGCCAGCCAGGAAATACATCACAAACGAGCATCTTCCTTCATCAGATTACATTTAATTTCACATTTTGCAGGAATGACTCCCCACCCTTTATGCATGTTATGATTTACAAATACAGTCTGACAATAGCAGATCACCTAACAAACGGACTCAAATGCTTTGATGAGATTTAAATTCCTCGCAAATTAGACCTTATTATCATTCCTCAATTTCTCTGTTCTTAATGATGACCAGACTGCAATCAGTATGAACATATAAACAGACATCTCTCTCTCTCTCTCTCATGTGGTTTTAATTTTCGTCCCCAGGCAACGTTTGGAGTTTGGCTGAGCTTGAGTTTCATTGTAAAACTTCAGTAAAAGACCAACTCCACTTCCAAGGCAGAAACGCAGGACTTGAGTTTATTATGATTTCCTCAGAGGATCAGTGAGGGGCCCTCGGGGCTCCATTCGGCTCTCAGGGGCCACAGCGACCAGCTCAAACAGCTGCTATTCATATCCACATGGTGGCACCAGAACACTTCATCTTTATTAGCACTTGGAATTTGTTGTGTGCTTTGACTTAATCTTACTATTTTAGAATTTGCTTGCTTTCATTTGTAAGTATTGCTGTCAAGACTTGTTTCTTTGAGTAATTATACTGAATGCACTATTTTGGAGTTGCTTTCATGCAATATCAAGCACTTTGAAATGCTATATGATTTGTTGATGTGTTTGTTGATTGCCCCATGCAGAGTCTATATGAACTTTATGTTGTGATGTTTTCTCTTTTAGAGGATAACGTATAAACAACGTGCTGATAAATAATGACAAAAGGATTTTAAGTGATGATTTCTGAACAAGATTGTTGTAAATAAAGTTGTAAATAAAGCAAAGATTATTGGAGTATGTTTTACAAGAAAATGCTATTTTGGACTTTCAAGGCTTTATATAATTCTACTTCAGTCAGTCAATTCAGTGCGTCACTTGCCATTTCTTTACATTTACTAGCATTTTCTGAGTGAAAATTGGTGAGAATTGGTTTCAGTGTAGTTGCCAAGAAATAGAAAAATCACTTGCTGAAACAGATGTTTAGCATTTAGAAAACTCAGAAACCACAATGCATCAGGTTACACTAAAAATTAGAAAATGTAGTTTTTACATCAGAAAGCTAAACATTTGATTTGTGGTTGGATCAAACATTTTTATATTTTGTTCTCATTTTGAATTAAAGTTTAGGTAATTCTGTTGTTTTTTGTTTTCGTACTTTTTAAAAAATATTTTTAACGTGTATATAGTATTATTGATATTTTATTTCAGTTTTAGCTATTTTAGTAAATCAAGTTAAAACGAAAACGGAAATATTGTAAAATAAGTTTAAAACATTTAATATTTAATTTTATTTCAGTTAAAATGTAACATTTTAAATAAAGTGTTAAATTTTTTGTTTTTGTCATTTTTTTAAATGTGTTTTTAGTTTTTAATGATATTTTATTTCAGTTTTAGTTTTTTTTAGTAAATCAAGTTAAACTAAACGAAAATGGAAATATTGTAAAATAGGTATACAAAATAATATTAAATTTTATTTCAGTTAAAATGTAACATTTTAACATTTTTAATTTTAAATAAAGTGTTACTTTTTTTGTTTTTGTCATTTTAAAATTTTTTCACGCGCTTATAGTTTTTAATGATATTTTATTTCAGTTTTAGTTTTTAACTAAACTTAGTTTTAACTTGTTAAACTTGATTTAAAGTGAAAATACACTCTAATTTCAGATAAAATTTTAAATTTTAAAATAATGTGTTACATTTTGAAAAAAGTCCGATATTATGTTGCCATGTCATTTTGAGTTTTCTCATCCTTCTTTCTTTCCTTTTTTATTTTCTGTTTTTGTGGGTTTTGTTTTGTTTGTGTTTGTACCAGTCATATGTTTCCTTCCAAGGATGAAGCAAGTGATGAAAACACTCTCTCACATCATATTAATAGCTGCACACACAATCCACCAAATCATAATTTTAGTAGTCATCATTATAACTTAGACTGATTCAAATCAACAGATTTAAGACAAGGCGGAGGCTGATGGATGGCTTGTGACCTCCAGCGACACGGATGATGGACGATGGTGGAAAAGTGTAGGATAGGGTTAAACTGTAAAACAACAAAAGGTGTCTTAAATGTCTAAAATGGTGTTATTAAAATCCGCGCCCTCACACGTCCTGAAAGTCAAAGTGAACAAACCCTGGAGTTCTGTCGACTTGTAAACGGCTGTGTTTTCTGCTGATTATGTGATTGCTCATGACAGAGAGCACTTTGAGATCCAGCTACAGAGCTGCTGCCATAAAGAGCCTGTTTAGAGCAGATCCGCAATGAGCTCTGACAAGATAACAGTCCTTTTGTCAAAAAACATTAGTTTTCTCATCGGCGGTTGAAGATCGAATTTGATCGTTCGTGACATTGTGATCATTTATGACGTTAGGTGTAGAATAAGCTGTTATTTTGACAATATACGGCACTTTCATCAAGTAAGGTACACTGTTTTTTTCAACAAAATCTTTCCTTGTCACACAGTTTCTGAAAGCTGGCACTCAAACAGCAGAAGCACACACCAAATCTGCAGAGCCATACACTAATTCTCAGCCTTTGGCTCAGTTTTCTGTTTCATAAAACACTTTTTGCAAAACACAAAACACAATTCTCTGTTTAACACACAAACATCTAACAGGAATTAATATTATGGCAAAGGTGTTTGTGATATTTTGAACGCAGTGCTTCATTTTGCGAGAGATGTGAGGCATTTTGCATTTGTGTGTGCAGTTCTTGGATTTGTGTGTGAAGTTTGGAAAAAAAAGAGGCAAAGTTGAAAAAAAAAACGGTAAAGCATTTAAGGCACAAATCATGTGTTTTTTCCTATTTTTCCATTTTATTACAGTTTTTCTCGATTGCTAAAACACTATCACCAGGCTTTTGAACTAAAATTTCAAAACCATAACGCCATTTTTCAAAAAGCACACCCATTTCCCTAAACTATAAACACTATTCCCCTGCTTTAACACATGAGTCAGATTTGGTGAACTGTTACTGCAAAACTCTACACACAAATCCCTACATTTCTCAGTGCTTACACCATGTGGTCATTTAGAACGCACTAGCATTCAATACTGTTCACTCAAGTCAGCATAGCTTGAGCTCAATTAGCACACAGTTACCCACGTGGAAACACTAAGAGTCAAAATGTATCACACACCAATCAGAACCTTCAATAGATGGATAAAAGAGCCCAAGTCAGTTCATTCAGTTTTGGAACAATGGATCCAGAGAGATGTGATTGAAAAGGTTGAGGACACCAGAGAGGAGCAGGAGGAGGAGGAGCAAGAGCAGTAAGGAGTGGAGGAAGAGGTGAAGGATGCATAGTTTCAAGAAATGTGTTTAAGCAATCGAGAAAAACTGTATTAGTACTATCTTTTTTTGAGTGAGAGAAAGAAAATTGTATTATATCTGTTAGATTTAAAGTAGGCCTATTAGAGAGTTTGAAACTAAACCTCAACTTTATTTTGTACATTTACATTAAATTAATTGTACAAAATGTATTTTTGTATTTATGTAATTTATTTTTATTTAATTTACGCATTACAGTTTTTCTCAACTGCTTACATTTTCAAAACTTTGCCTCTTTTTTTCAAAAGATGGATTTTTTTGATGTACTCGTTCATTATTTTCAGTTTATTAAAACTTTAAATGTTTATTAATCTTTATGTGATAAAAAACAGTATTGTTTTAGAATCACTAAAATCCTATTATAGTTGTTGTTAATGTTTTAAATCAGTTTTTATTTTTATATTTTCTGTTTTCTTTTTTTTTTTGGATAAAGTTTTAATAATTTTGTTGGCATTATCGTTGTTATTATTATTTTTTTTTAAATGTGTACATAGTTTTTTATTGATTTTTATTTCAGTTTTAGTTATTATAGTACATCAAGTTAAACTAAGTGAGAATGAGAAACATTGCCTTGGCTTAAGTATAATACATTTTAACTGGATTGACATTCTCAAAATGATCAGACAGGGTTGATCAAATGAATTGTACACTAAATGTAAAAACAATTGAATTAAATTAAATTAATAGCACATATATTTAGTTTATATTCCTTGTTAAAAAGTCCTGTTTTGCACATTATTCATTGAAAGGGTCAAGATGTGCATTCGTTCGTGTGCTTGATCAGTCTCTGTGTCTAAAAAATGTTCTGTGAGCAATGTTTTGTTCAGTTTGTCTAGTTAAGCTGACAGGAGAATTTTCTAACATGTGTTTGCAGTGGTATGTATATATACAGTCTGTCAGTAGCCTTTAACTCTTTAACTCTTGCCTTTAAGTCTACATCCGTAAAGATCTCTAAAGGTCACACTCGCATGAGTTCCTGCAACTGACTTCTTACCTTCAGAGTCCACACATGTCTGTAATTACAGCCCAATTGCTTCCCCAAACTTTATGTAGGGCTGCGCGTTTATGTGTGTGTGTGTGTGTGTGTGTGTGTGTGTGAGAGTGTGTGTGTGTGCTCTTATTATCAGCTGTATTCTTTCCCTCTTTTCATTTCTGTTTTTAGGGCAGTGGTGTACACACACACTGACATTAGTAGGTCAAACTGTGTGTGTGTGTGTGTGTGTGTGTGTGTGTGACTGTGTGTGTGTGAGTGTGTGTGAGAGAGAGTGTGTGTGTGTGTGTGTGTGTGAGAGAGAGTGTGTGTGTGTGTGTGTAGCTCCCTTTGCTTCCAAAACAGGTGTGTGATTCTAAACAGTATTGCTCAAGCATTTAAAGGAGGCTCCACTGACTTTTCATCTTTTCAACATGTTTCCACCTTGACAGTTCCCAAACGAATGGAACGCAAACAAACTCCTCACACTTCACTGAATTCAAAGGCCGAACACAATTGAAGCATAAGGCAACATGTTTCTCTGTAAATCCTAACCCGAGTCACGTTTGAGAAGGCCGCGTTTCATCTGTTCGGAAACAATGAATCCTCTTAATAATCATGAGAAACGAAGATCCTGGTGAATAATAAAGAAACAAAAAACGGAATTTCCCCACTAAATGGAATTCCGTGGAACGTTGGTGCTACACTGTTCCATACAATGAAGGCGAATGAGGACACAGAGAACCGTAAACATGCGCTTTTATATATTCCAGGTCTCCTGAAATCATCGACCAAAAATAGAAATGAATTTGTTCTTAAATGAGCTGCTGGCACTAATCAGCCAGCCTGATTTAACTGCAGTATCACTGGAGGGCGCGCAATCACTCACAGCGTGAGAAAGCCATTCTTCACCTGTCAGCTCGTGTTTGGGTCACAGAAAAACAACAGAGCCTAATGAAAGAGAAAGAGGAGAAGCAGAACGGAATGGAGGAACATCTCATGCTCATCCGGATTTTAAGGAACCGCTACAGTTCATTAGTTTACGTTGAGGATTCTTGGAACTTTTAAAAGCCTCCAAAAATAGGCCCGGCTGTGTGTGTGTGAGTGTGTGTGTGTGTGTGTGTGTGTGTGTGTGTGGAGACAGATCAGATACTGTAATCTCTGACACTAAAAGCTTTTTATTTACCTCTCGCTCGCTCGCTCACTCATACGTTCACAGACAAACGTCTCTGTGCTCATCAAACTGAGTGTGTCCTTCACTTACACTTGAGTTCACATTCTCTGGCACAGCTTAATACGATCACCTATTCCTCTGACACACCGTATTTTTCTTCTGAGAAACTGCCAGGATGCGTTTCAGACCAAACCACTGGCTATTGAACTAATTCTATCAACCAGTTCATCTTCATTCGGAAACTGTGGCTCTGTTCTGAATCCTAGTGAGCTGTCTACGTAGACAGCATTATGTTGTGCAACAGACTCCAAAAGATTGGCAGCTGTATTCTGCAGACAGCTCAAAGATACCATTGCATATGTATCTTCAAAGAGAAGCCGATCACAAAAGGCTTTGCAACAAGCTCAGTTTCTAACAAGTTGAGAAAAGCATTGATTATAAATATATTTTATTTGATACCTAAAGAGATACCATTAAGTGTTCAGCCAAATTAGCTATTTTACCCAATATACAAAGTGTTTTTGTGATTATTAGAGTGTCAAGCTGTTAGCTTAGCAATATGCTAACATCAGACTGTATTGAAATCAATTAAAAGTCGAGGCAAATCTCATACTGCCAGAGGAGAACTTCGCAACAGTCAAATATTGTTTTTTAACCTTAACTGGATTAAGGCACTTGGTTTCTTCAAGTTAAATGAGTTGAGTAAACTTAAAAGGTTTTACAGTGTAGGCTACTTATTTTACATGCTTTAAAAAAAAAACTACTATACAGTTGAGAAGTCTGCATATTCAGATGTGGGAAATAGATCAAGGTTTGGCTTGTTAGCTTAGTCCAGTCAAAAAAAAAATCCTTACTGAAATGATTATTACATTTGAATAATTATAACATCATTATAGAATTATTATATAAATTATTACATTTGAATACTTAAATTTTTACACACAACATACACTACTGTTTAAAAAAAAATTGTAATTTAATTTTATATTATTTATTTATTTATTTTTACAGGAAAGTAATACTATTATTCTGCTTGCAATGCATTAACATTTTTGTCATGGTTTCCACAACAATATTAAGCAGCACAACTGATTTTTTTTTTTTTTTGATATTTGATATTTGATAAGAAATGTTTCTTGAGCAGCAAAT
>NW_015539856.1:1072625-1089213 GCF_001515605.1 Sinocyclocheilus anshuiensis
TGATAACTCCAGTGCAGGTGTGTTGCTCAAAGGGAAACAGATTCTCATTGATTCTTTAATTTTACCCCAAACATAGCCTGAGGAAAAGAAGCAATAAGCACCTGAACGTTCGTTTATTTCAATGCTGGCTGATTGTGTTTGTACTGCAATGTTTATGCCATAAGTGTCAGTGTGAAATGACATTTTGTTTTGATCTGGTGTATGAATGTCTCTGCGTGTGTGCGTACCTGCTTAACCATATTTTGGAGACGAATTTGTGAGCTAAACTCGACAAAACCTCATTTCAGAAACATATGCGCTGATAAAAACTGTATAAAAATAAAGTCAATGGTAAAAAAAAAAAGCAGAACGTTTTCTGTTAGGATTAGGGTGTGGATTATTTGTTATAGTATTTCTAACTATATGAAAACAATAGAAGTCTATGCAATGTTCCCATTTAAGTAAACGTGTGTGTGTGTGTGTGTGTGTGTGTGTGTGTCTGTAGGTGAGCGCTAGGGAAGAGGAGAGGCGTGAGAGAGAGATAGAGAGGAAGAGAGGGATGAGAGGATGTGGGATTACATGAAAGAACGGAGTGGTCATAAATTTAGCTCAGACAGACGAATAAAACTCTCGCTATCCTCCCAGTCCCTTTGGTTTTTCCTCAAGGGGTAAGAGCACACACACACACACACACACACACACACACCCATAGTGTAGCCAGTAAAGGTCTTTTGTACTCTCTGTAAAAAAAACATGTGACACCATACAGTCGTACCCCAGAGAAATAAATAGTATTAAATAAATATAACAGACATATACACACATACAGAAATCACTGTACAGACTGTACACAAACACTCCTATTTATACACCCTCTCATCTGCATTATAACTCATGGTCATGTGTGTAGAAAAAAAAAGGAACTGTGGTGGTACCATGGTAAAAGAATGGTAATAATGTAGTACTTATATATATATACTGTATATTAACAGACTGTATGAATATCATATTAACACACAATGGCATTCCAAGGTACAGTACGTTTAAGAATACCATGGTACACTATGTCAAAAACCATACCATTTTACTGATTGATTGCCATGCTGTTCAAAAACACAATAATACCATGGTACTTTGATATATACCATGGTACATTTCCAAAAATGTTGTATTATGGTACTTTTTTTGTATCACACATTCTTGGAGGTACACTGGGGTTTCAAATAAATACCTCGGTATATTATTACATACTGTGGTATTTACGTGACGTAAAAGCATGGGAATATGGTACTGACTGGTTACTATTTTCACATACCATGGTATTTGCATGTTACTCCAAACTACTTTACTACTATTACCATGGTACCATTCCAAAAAACACAACCCTTTGATACCGTGGTACAAAATTATTACCATATTCACATATCATGGTATTCACATAGTACTCAATGTTTCTACAAAAATACCATGGTATTACGATTGTACATTTAACAAAACAACAACATAGTATTACCATGGTGCCATCCCCAAATCATAGTGATACCATAGTACTTTAAAAAATACCATCGTACAAAATTATGATCGTATTCACTTACCATGGTATTTACATAGTACTCATTGTTTCTACAAAATACCATGGTATCACCATTGTACATTTCTAACAACAACAAAACATAGTATTACCATGGTTCAATGTTCAAAAACATAGCAATGCCACAGTACTTTGAAATATACCATAGTATTAAGTTTTTACCATATTCACATACCATGGTATTTACATAGTACCCAATGTTTCTACAAAAATACCATGTTATTACTATTTTACATTTCTAAAAAAAAAACCTAAAAAACAGTATTACCATGGTTCAGTGCTCAAAAACATAGTAATGCCAAAGTACTTTGAAATATACCATGGTACTAAATTATGACCTTATCCACATACCATGATATTTACATAGTACTCATTGTTTCTACAAAAATGCCATGATATTACCATTGTACATTTCCAGCAAACATAATATCACCATGGTACCATGCTTAAAAATATTATGAAGTTTTTGTATAACATACGTTCATATGTTTCCTTTTCTGTTCGCACACACGCCATCTGAACATCAGATTTGTGCATGTGTTTCCAAATGTGTAGGAGTGTATTTGTGTGTCTGGAAAAAGACGAGTCAGTGTCCGTGAGGCATTACTGACTGGCAGCAAAAATCTCTCCATTGTTTCTTTGATTATGCCACATTTCCTCCACTTTTGCCCGTTGACCCTTTCACTGCTGCATGACGCCGAGCATGATTCACTTTCCTTCTGCTGAATCACGTCTGGCTCTCTCAAAGAGCGCTCTCTTGCCTTTGTCCGTGACGTACTGGCGGCTCTTTACTGTTTGGTGGTTTAGTGCAAAGCGTGACCATCTGAGATCCTCAGATCTCCATCCACAGAGCGTGAATCAGTCTGTTTCCAAAGCTAGCGAGCTGATCTCCCCACGCAGATTTCGCAACAGGTTCAATTCGCTCGTGCAAATTAACCATTGGTCCAACAGAGAACTGCTTGGTTTGAAAGTGACTTCTGTGTGAGCTGTGAAGAATTGTGCTATATATAATAAACACAACTCATTTTATACACTGCATATGTGGCCCTGGAGCACAAAAGCAGCGTTAAGTCGCTGGGGTATATTTGTAGCAATAGCCAAAAATACATTGTATGGGTCAAAATTATAAATTTTTCTTTTATGCCAAAAATCATTAGGATATTAAGTAAAGATCATGTTCCATGAAGATAGTTTGTAAATTTCCTACTGTAAATATATCAAAACTTAATTTTTGATTAGTAATATGCATTGCTAAGAACTTCACTTGGACAACTTTAAAGATGATTTTCTCAATATTTTTTTTTATTTAGATTTTTTTGCACCCTCAGATTCCAGATTTTCAGATAGTTGCATCTCAGCCAAATATTGTCCTATTACAACAAATTAATTAATTTATTATTTATTTAAAAATGTATTTATTTATTTATTAAAAATGTATTTCAATAAATAAAATAAAAAAATATGTATTACAATTTATTTTATTAAAATTACATTTATTTATTTATTAAGCTTATTTATTCAGCTTTCAGATGATGTATAAATCTCAGTTTAAAAAAACTGACCCTTATGACTGGTTTTGTGCTCCAGGGTCACATATACTGTACACTTTAAAAGAGACACACATGTAGATGTTTGTGAAAGATGTTTTCTCTAATTTGTGAAGATGAACATTGTTAAATTGCCTTATTTATTGCATCAAAATGTGTTCATACTTTGCTATAGGTTAGGAGTGGATCATTTTATTATTTGTTTGCTACTCACGCAACTGTATTTATTACTGTAATAATTTTCATTAGTAAGCATTGCTATCTGATAAGAACTTTGTCATGTGTTCTTATGAATGTTTTAGCATGACTTTGTGAAAGGAATGAAATAGCCGAGCTTTCTTCATGGCCAACATCTGCATATTTGCCACATTTCATTCTGTAACCTACATGTTATACAGATCTCTGTACTAGCGTTATTACACTAGTGTTTTTGGTACTGTTTCTTACAGATAATAATATCATGATGATCATTGCATTTGTCTCATCGAATGTGGTATCTGGTCAGCAATAACGTGGCCTTGCTCTCTATGGGCTTTTTTATGTTATTATTATCATTATTGTCAGTGCCGGCGATGCAGTGTTGCCAGGTATTGCTACGCTAGCAAATAAAAACAAGCCCCTCAAAAATAGCATAAACCAAAAAAAGTTAAAGATAAGGATATCACTAACCCTAAACTGCAACTTCCCACTTTTTTAACTTCCGAAAGCATCACAATTAGTGGAAAAAACAAGTCTGATGACACTTATAAAAACTGGATCTGGCAACACGGCTCTGTTCACACCCTTATTTAAAATTCTCTCTCAATCTGCATTCACATGATTTGCTCTGAACAATCTAGGCAAACCGTCTAAATTGATTTAGACATGCAGACACTCATAAAAGGAGTTTTAAAGTGCTAATTAGTCATTCAGAGAACTACTGATTCTATTTTTGAATATGAACAATGGTTTTAAGTCAGTTATTTCTATCTTTTGCTGTAGTGTGTCCGTAGGAGATATCAGTTTACATTTCCAAACCTTCATTTTGCCATTAATTATATAATACAGTGAGATACCTACAAAAAGATAATTGACTTAAAACCATTTTTAGCTGCTGAAAATATTAGTGTTCTAATCATTTTGGCCACCACTGTACATCGCAATTAACGTTTTTGGTTTGCGAAATTTTGCTAGAAGGCAGCTCACTAGGTTTTGAAGCAAAGCCGTTGTTTGGGTCTCAAACGCGCAGTCGTTTCTTCAGTCTGGTGAAGTCTTTGGCGGATCTCCAAAGCCAGCTCTGCAGCTCTCTCAGTACCCAGAATCCCTCCACTTTCCGCGAGAAGTCATTCGATGCAGGACGAGACGACAACACGGGGGCCGCCAGCAAAGTGTGAACCTCAGTGGCCGACCCTCCGTACTGATAAAGCAGCGAGAGAGGAGAGAGTCCGGCGTGCGTGGACCGAATAGCTCGACGATGCTGTAGAGACACCGGTGAAAAAAGCACAGGCTGCTTTCCGAATTTTAAAGCTGTGTAGTTCATGTTGAGTTTCAGGATGTTCTCTTCATCCACGCTCAACAGTCTTCTCCGTTTCCCCCATCTCTCCATTCCTTCCTCTTTCTCTCTCTCCTCTCTGGCAGCCCAGCTCTCTCCTTCTTTTCTCCGTCCTCTCCTGCCCCTCTTCAGATCTGCCCGAGTCGTTCCCTCTCTCGCGCCCCGAGGCTCGTAACTCCGCAGAGGAGCAGGGCTGTTCTGAAACTGTGAGGACAGAAGTGGAGCGTATCCTTGAGCGGGTGTGGAGGGCGGGAGGCTGGTGTAACCCAGGGCGTTCATCAGGCCAGATATGGAGCCCAGCAGCCCACTGAGGCCGGAGCAGAAGTGCATGAGCGAGCTCTGGAGATACGGACACAGGGTGGAGCGCGCCAGCTCCCTCACGGCACACAGGAGAATGCTGTAGGCCCGCTGGTTCTGCGCCAGACGGGCGCCGTTCTCCAGCCCGCGCCACAGATCCACCCGTGTGGCCGCGCTGGGCACAGACAGAGAGGAGCTGTTGGGTCGTGGAGGAGAGAAGCCGGGATCGCTGAACGGAGGCCCCAGATAGGACAGCTGAGGAGAGAATCCAGAGAAGAGGAGACAACATATTAGATCGGTTCTGTTGCATATACAATTATATTAAAGACCCCTTCAGAATCTGAGTTTTGTTATTTATATTTCAGTGCTTTCTGGAATACCCCCAACAGTCAGGCCCGGTTCTACAGGGTTGCTAGAGGGTGCAAGGCACCCTCAAACGAAATCAATAGCACCCTCACTTAATTAAAGCTGTATTAATGGCACTTCGTTGCAGATTTGGCGTTTGCCAGTGCGCTATGGTTTGGAGATCGGTTTCTATTTCAACATGTTTTGCAGCGTTGAGCAATGTAGCCAATCACAGACATATCTGTTTTGTTTTTTTTAATCAGAGGCGTTTAAGTTAGAATCCACTCACCGCTAAAGTCGCCGGAGATTTTTGTTCAGGTGTTGTGTTCAGCACGAATCATCTCATTATAACAAAGTGTAGACGCGATGTAAATAAGAGATTCGTTGATTAAAAAGTATCTTTGTGAGATCGCAATGAACTAAGATGAGTGACAGCTTTTAGTGATTATACGGAGCGCTCTTTGCGCCATAGCAATGGACGGACGCTACTAATATATATATATATATTAAAGCACCCTCACTAATTTAAGCAGCACCCTCAGTGATTTGATTCTGGAGTCTGCCAACAGTGCACATTTTGCATGTCTCCTTAAAGCTGCAGTCCGTAATTTTTGCCTCTTTGTTGCCATCTCTGTTTGAAACCTGCAATTGCAGTTATTTTGCAGAATTATTTTCTTAACGTGGGTCGTTCACCGGCACGACTCCAGCTGGATGAATCTAATGTTTTGAGTGTGTGTGGCTGTCAGTCACCGCACCGGTGTGGATACTGTACTTAAGGCCCTGATATACTCAAAACAAAGTTCATTTTCGTTCTTCGTTTAGGGGTAAAATTAATTTTGAAATACGTGAGCAGCGGTATACTGTTAGCGAACATCCCGACGCCACCCAGTCTGATGAAAGCAACATTTAAATGAATATGTAAATATGTGCTGCGCGCGTTCCTCTCAGTAACAAAATAAACACAACAAAAATGGAGAAAACGGCAAGCATTTCTTTGCATTGAGCATTGATCATAGCAACATGGGTATGTTTGCACGAGCTCTGCAAATAGCACTCCCGTGAAGTCACGTCACGTGTATTTACATGGGACTTTATTCAATATATCAAATCAGTATATCAGTATCGGCAGTATTAAACATGAAAAACAGTATCAGTGTCTCGTTTCATCAGAAGCACTTTACACAGAACTTTATTTTCTACTAGGCTATAAAGCGGCTCTCCAATGTGTTCATGTTTTTTTTTTTACCCGTGGACAAATGAACTCAGAGAACAGTTCTGCGTAAAAGAAGGCGGAGCCTCAGCGCACACCTCCTATGATGTAATCGTCACGGACCAATGGTAGTACAAAGGTGTTTTGCAGTCGGAACGAACTTTTCCGGAAAGTTCGCTTTGGCAAGCAGTTTTGAACTCCCAAAACGAACTTAGTTTTGGCCGGATTTTGTTCGAAATGAGGTCACATCAGTTCGATTTCATTTGAAGTATATCTGGGCCTTCAGGAATCACGGATTCTAGCCTATGTCTTGAAATATATGACCGAAATAAGAATTTTCACCGGATATTGTCATCTGAACAAGTAAGTAACAAGTCTGCCACTTTTGTTCTGACCAACTGAGGAAAAAAGCATTACAATAAATTGCGCTACAATGGTGATTAAATGTAACGATCTGTTAGCTCATATCACATCAAACTGTGCAAATTATTATTACTGTTATACTTTGTTCTCAACGTGTTAACAACGTGTATGTAGTGTGTATTAGTGTTACATGTAGATTTCTGTACAGTCTAATCTCTAATTGTCATACCATTCGAATTTCATATAAAGAAATTGTTTTAACCCAAAAAGCTCACTATGCTCCCTTCGAACTGGTTGTCTTTAAAATACAAATCTTGTGTAATCCCACATAGGATATCTGTATCATATCAGATGCACATTTAAAACTGGAATATAATTTCGGTCACTTGTGTTACTTAAACACACTTTTTGGATTACAATACGCCATCAAAATGATAAGGTTAATTATTTCAGCTGCTGTGAGAAAAGGCTATGAACGAAGGCTATACATTTTTAACCAACAAAAGTAACCGACTGCAGTTTTAATCAGACACATCTGATTCAGATCATCAGCTCATTAGTAGAGACTCCAAGACCTGAGACGGGTCAGACAAAGGATACATGCAAAATATGCAGTGTTTAGGGTTTAATAACCACTGTTCTAGTGCACTCTTAAAGGGACAGTTCACCCAGAAATAAAAATTCTGTCATTTACTCATCCTCCAATTGTTCCAAACCTGTATAAGTTTCTTTCTTCTGCTGAACACAAAGTCACGTTAAAAATGAAAGTTCTTTATTGTTGTTGATGGTTCCATAGAATCTTTCCATTGCACAAGCTTCTCTATAGTGGAAAAAAGTTCTTCAGATTATTTAAATGCTCTTCACACTAAGAAAAATAATGGTTCTTTTAAGAACTGGTCACTGAAAGGTTTTTTGGGGAACCAAAAATGTTCTATTGCATTTCTACAAAACCCCCCGTTTTGGAAGCTTTATATTTAAGACTGTACTCCTATAAGATGACTAAATTAACATATTGAAAACCAGAGCTCATATAATATATTTTTTGTAAGTAAAATGCTCTCTAGAGTATGGAACTTTGTTTCCACCACTGAATAAAATCTTGCAATTACTAGTTTACATCTCGCGAATGAGATATAAACTTGCAGTTGTGAGTTATAAAGTCAGAACTGGGTGATATGGTCGCAAATGCATGTTATAAAGTCAGACTTTTCTTCACAGAATTGCAAGTTTATATAGTAATTCTGACTTTATAACATGCAATCGTGAGTTATAAAGTCTATATACTTGCAATTGTATGAAAATAGTATTTTTTTTCCTCAGAATTGGACTTTGTGAGTTTATATCTCACAATTCTGAGAAAAGAAGTCAGAATTGCCAGAAAAAGTCAGAATTGTGAGCTGAAATCCTCCAATTCTGACTTTATAACTTGCAATTGTGAGTTTATTTCATGCAATTCTGGGAAAAAGCAAGAATTGTGAGATGCAAACTTGCAATTGTGAGAAAAATAGTCACAATAACTTTTTTTTTTTTTTAATTCAGTGGCAGAAACGGGCTTCCATGCTAGACTGAGGATATCCTTTTAAATATTACATGCATCTGTCTCCGATGGGAAAGTAGCAGATTAGTGGATGCTGGTTGTTTGTGTTTCTTTTGTTGTCCTGTTACGGATAGTTCCACCCAAAAATGAACATTCTGTCATCGTTTACTCACCCTCATGTTGAGCCAAACCTGTATGACTTAGTTTGTTTTGTGGGACATGAAGAAGACACAATGGAAAATAAATGGTAACCAAAAACTGTTTGGTTACCAACATGCTTCAGAACGTCTTCTTTTTTATGTTCCACTGAAGAAATAAAGTCACATGGGTTTGAAACTTCATGATTTGATTTCAGGTTTTTGATTGGACTTTGAAATGTGGGCGTTTCATTCAAAGTGGAGGCACATGAGTGAGAGTTTTTAGGAGTTTACGCGCAATAAATGATCAGACAATTCTGCATGCGTGACCAGAGAGAAGTCTATCATTTCACTGGAAGATCCAGTTGTGACATCAACTAGTTGCTTATTAGCATGCATGTTACTAGCATATTGGTTGTTTATTAGTATAAAGCACGTCTTATTCTGCATGACCATATTTTTTATCTCTTAATCCACCCCATACCTAATTTTAACAGCTACCTTACTATTAACAACCAGCAAATTAGGAGTTTATTGAGGCTAAAGTCATAGTTAATAGTGAAACTGGTCCCCAAACTAAAGTGTGACCAGCATCACAGATGAGTTGTTCACAGTAAGATCTACTGTATAATATGCATTTAGTAAACAGACAAGGTGAATTTACATTGCATGCCATCATTAAGTTAACTAAAAGCTAGTTAAAATAAGGATAAGCCCTGATGTGTCCCTTCACAACGACCTGTTTCAATAGCAGCAAGTAAACACATAAATACTGTACATAAAAGTAAAACTAATACCAAACAATTTACACCATACTAGACAAAGAGTAGGTGAGATAGGAGATACTAAAAACAACTACACTGCAAAAAATTATTTTCTTTTTTTTTGTCTTGTTTTCTAGTATAACAAATTCTTGAATCAGGATGCATTTACTTAACAAGTAAAATTACTTAAGATATTATGTCTTGGTAACTGAAAATATTATCCAAATTTTGTTAGTTTTTGCTTAATACAAGCAAAAATATCTGCCAGTGGAGTAAGAAAATTAGTCTTGTTTAGCCTTCGAATTAAGGTTATTTTTCTTACCCCATTGACAGATATTTTCACTTGTTTTAAGCAAAAACTAACAAAATTTGGATAATATTTTCAGGAAACAAGACATAATATCTTAAGTAATTATTCTTCTCAAGTAAACGCATCCTGATTCAAGAATTTGTAGATATTTATACTAGAAAACAAGACAAAAATACTAAGGAAGAAAATAATTTTTTGCAGTGTAACTAAAACTACATGCATTCAGGAGATAAAGAAATCTGGGAAGAGCATTGACAGGAAAACATCTGTAAACAAAAGCGTCCCGTTTATCATCACACACACACACACACACACACACACACACACACACACATATGCCCATCCAGAGACCCTTCCACACCAGAAATCACACTGGCAAAATGGGAGCAAATGAGAACGAACCTCCGAACTCGCGAAAGGTTCACGCAGTGCTCCTATTATGAGTGTGTGTGAGCCTCGGGGAGTCATCCGGCACAAACACATCTCACATCGTGTCTCTGTTCCCTTTCTTTTTTGTGTCATGCATTCAGAGGAACAAGGCAGAGATGTGTAATTACTTGTTTGAGGCATTGTGTTTTCAACAGGTGTGAAATATGTGCGCCTCCTCCCCTCTGCTTTTTCTTTTCATCTCTGTTCTTCTCCTCTTCTTGAACCTCACGTCCATTTTTCCTCGATCCTTTCTTCTCCCAGGTTTTTTCTCGCTGTCACATATTGTTTCTCTCTCCTTCCCCTCATATCCCCCCTGTCAAGTTTTCCAGGTTGTTTTTGACCTTCTCACACACGCCTAAGTTTCCTCCCCTTCTTTAAAGTGGTTTATCTCTTTTTTGCCCCCGGCCAAAATAACAACAGCTTATTAACCTCGATTAGCCCTGCCAGTTTTTCTTTTCAGAGCTGTTCTTCTCTTTTCTCTCTCTAATGCACTCATTCTTCTTCTCATCTAAAACTCTACCTGAAACACACACACACACACATCGATCCTGACACACCTTTTCCCCAACCCAAGGTCACAGTAATCATCCAAGAGTCTGTGTTAGATCAGTAGCAGGGTGTGGAAGAGTTTAGCAGTGCATCTCCAAAATCCTGATCCAGCGCAGCATTAAAAACAACAGATATACTGAAATCTTCCATTAAAGTCTTATAAACATTGACTGACATCTTATTCTTATTAGAACTGTCTTTTGTTCCAATGCATAACTGGATAAGAGCACCCCGAGGAACGTTTTATTGCCCCAAGGTTTCAGAGCTCAGAAGACTCTGTATTGTTCATTAAAGCATTAAGATCGTCTCAAATGTTTCTGCTAGTATATTTCCGCAGAGAAATGGTAATAGACAACTGCTAATGTGCAATATACAGTATAAATAAAGGTTCTTTATTGGCATCAATGGTTCCATAAAGAACCTTTAACATCTCTCCATTTGAACAAAATGTTCCTTACAGTGGAAAAAGTTTCTTTAGGTTCTTCAAATGCTCTTATAAATGCTTCTTTTTAAGAACAGTTTACTGAAAGGTTCTTAAAGGAGGTCAAAACTGCTCTTCTATGCTATTCACTGCAAAAAAAACACGTTATTTTTAAGAGTTTGAGAGCTTTAAAATAATGTTGATTTATGCCGCTTGCAAAACTTTGATGAGAATTTTTTTTATATTGAGATCTCTGGATTTTAATCGCAGGCTCTGGTATCTTGGTTTCAAGAGACTTTGAGATCTCTTCTGATAAAATCAAAGATGAATCGATTACACTTAAATATTGCGGTTCTTTTTTGCCATCGATGGTTCCATGAAGAACCTTTAATATCCATAAAACCGATTTCAAAAAGTTTCAAAAAGTGAAGAAAGATTCTTTGAATCTTCACACTAATAATAGTTCTTTTAAGAACTGATCACTGTAAGGTTCTTGAAGGAACCAAAAATGGTTCTTCAGTGGCATCACCCAGTTTTTAAACCTTAATTTTTAAGAATATTTCGGCTCTTTTTCTCTGAAAACAACTTGAGAGGCAGATACAACCGAGATATTGAAGAGATCTCATTTTTAAATGTTTCTTTCTTATGAAAGTAGGCACCACGCACATACCAATAACATCATTATGACATCCATTTTAGACTTTTTCCAAAGAGTTTTCAAAAGAAAATTTCCAAAATCCAAAGTCATTGGATGAACGCCGCCACGTAACTCACAGCACGCATCTCCACAACAATCAGCAGGATTTGATGTTATTTTTACAACATTTTCTTAAGCTTACTATCTATGAGTTTGAGCACAGATAAAAGTGGTGTTTCTTAGCAAACACAGACACTTAAACTCTGTTGACTCGGGAACTGCAGTTTTTCTCATGGCATAGTAGATCTTATCGAGAATCCCATGAAGAATGTTCTTCTCTCTCGTTGCTTATTTGGATGTGAGCACAACAGCTCAAAAACAGAGCACTGGCATATTTACATAACCCCTGAAACAAATCCCCCGCGAATTTATTGAATAACAGCGGCTTTCATTAGGACGGATCTGCGTGTGTGTGTGTGTGTGTGTGTGTGTGTGTCTCCTGCAGCTGGCAGCAATGATATGATGTCAAATCGGTATATCAGTCAGTTGCGCTGTCTTTCTCTCCGTCTCACACACATGCACACGTATAGCCTCTCGCCTTCCATCTTCTGACTGATTTGTTGCCTCTGTGTTAACACTAAACAGACGATGCTCCGAGGCTCCAGTCAACAATACCAAGAATTCAGCATTATGGTGCAATATCATAAAGCATGTTCCCTCCTATCACATCATATAAAGTTATATTGCCCATATGATGGGCTGGTCAGTTCGGTGCACAAAGAGGCTAGTCGTTCATATTCATGAGCGAGTATGTGTGTGTGTGTGTGTGTGTGTTTGTGGAGGGGGTCAGGGTCATGTTGTGTGTCTGTGTACAGTTAAAGTAGAGATTTATGTGCAGTCTGCACTCAATCAAACGTGCATTCCTTCACTGACTAGACACACACACATGCAGGGCACTAGATGGATGTTAAAATATAAATGCATCTTTACACACATGATGGACATCCGGCGATTGTTTCTAGATGTCTCATTCACACACTCCGTGATCTCTACAAGGCGACACACACTCCTCAATCTCCCTGTGGATATTTAGTTTGAATTTAAATAGATGGAAGTTGGCCTGAAATGTTGTCTGCTTTGCCAAGGACCTTCAGAACAAAGAAGGAATGGACAATAAAACCTGTGCTAGGAGAAAAATCCTCACTTTCCCTGAACTTTCTGTCTAAAAATGAAGGCTCCTTATTGGCTCTGATGGTTCGAAGAACCTTTAACATCCATGGAATCTTTCCATTGCACTAATGGTTCTTTACAAACAAGCTTTCAAAATGCCATAAGAACCATTTAGGTTCCCTAAAGAACCTTTCAAAGAACAGTTCCTAAAATAATTTTTTTTTTCTTAGTATGGAGAACATTTTAATAATCTAAAGAAGCTTAGAGTTAGAGTTTTTAGTGGGAAATGTTCTTTAGTTTATTAAAAAGTTCTTCTTTTTAGGAAAATTCACTGAAAGGTTCTTTATTTTATTGATGGCTCCACGAAGAACCAAATTATGCAATCTTTCAATTGCACAAAAGGTGTTGTGCAAAAAACTTGGAAAAAGTAGAAGAAGGTTCCTTATTATTAAATAAAAAAAGATAGAAAATCTTTCTTTTAAGAACTGTTCAATGAAAGGTTCTTTAGGGAAGCAAAAATGTTCGATTCTTTAAAATGAAGATTCTTTATTGACATTGATGGATGAACGTTTAACAATTTTCTTGATATTACACGCTTAAAAATATATATATATTTACCCAGCGGCTGGGTTTGTCCATATTTGACCCATATTTGAAACAACCAGGCATTTTTTTAGAGTACACAAAGATTATTTGTAGTATAAAAAATGTTCTTTAGATTTTTTACATTTTCTTTTCACTACGAAAAATGGCTCTTTTAGGAACAGTTTACTGAAAGGTAAAATGGTTCTTCTACAAAATGAAGATTCTTTATTGACATTGATGGTTCCACGAAGAACCTTTATCAATCTTTCTATTTCACAAGAGATTGTTTATAGTAGAAAATGTTCACTGAAAGGTTCTTTATTTTATCAATGGTTCCTTGAAGAACCTTTAACAGATTCTGGAATCGTTCAATTGCCCCAAACGTTTTAGATTATTAAAATGTTCTTCACACTAATAAAAAAAAGGACTGTTCACTGAAAGCTTCTTTGGGGAACCAAAATGTTTCATCACTGCAAAAGAAAAAAAAAACACTTTTGAAACCTTTATTTTTAAGAGTTCACATACAATTATCTTTGATCTTTTTTCTCATGCTTTTTTCAAATTTCAACTTTTTCTGTTCAGTTCCGATGCACTATATCTCTACCTCTTTTATTACCTTTCTTTTTTCACTCTTGTTTTTTTAAGTGATCTCTTCCCTCCCCCTCACCATTCCCCCATCTCTCTGACTCAAGTTTCTCATTTAACTTGTCCAACTCTTGAAAATAAATACAACAGAATGAAGAGCAGCTATCTGCACGTCCAGTCTGGAAGATCAAATATGGAACTCAAACAGTTTGAGATGGAAAGCAAGAAAGAAAGAAAGAAGTGGGAGAGCGAAAGCGGCTTGGTGAAGCGAGGGGCCATGTTAATTTGGGAAAAATGTAAACAGCATGTGTAACTGTTCAAACCGTGACCAACTCATTTTATATCATTCCCCTGTGCTCGCTCGCTCCTTTTTCTTTTAGAGGGAATCTGGGCTGCGTTAACCCTCTTTCCTTTCCTCCATCACTCCGTCTCTCTCTTTCTCCTTAAGCCCTGCACTTCCTAAAGCTCTTCATCCCTCCACCTCACTTATACACACATGCTCTCTCTCTCTCTTCTTCCCTAAACTGACTGTCTTGTCCGCGTCTTTGCGTGAATTAAAATGCAAATGCACAGGGCTCTGTGACATGTTAATGGTTTGGGGCTTTTTTTCTGAAATCATCTGTGTGAGTTTGAGAGTTTTTGGCAGTTTGGGCTGTGTATGATTGCTGTGATAGATGCATGTGGGACAAAATGAACTGTAACGGGGAAAAGGGAATGTGTGTCTCTCTTTCTCTCTCTCTCTCTGTGTGGGTGTGTGAGTGTGTGTGTGTGAGAGAGAGTGTGTGTGTGTGTGTGTGTGTGTGAGAGAGAGAGAGAGTGTGTGTGTGTGTGTGTGTGTGTGTGTGTGTGTTTAGACCCTGACTAACTTGAATCATGTACATTCTCATATCAGTGTCGGTTAACAAGACGGGTGAGTTTGCCCTATGAACCAAAGAATAACTCGTCTTATATGCATATGTCTGCCTGTGCTTGCATGTGAGGAGCAGATTTATGAAAATGTGCCCACAAATATAGTGAAAACATTTGAAAAATTCTTCTGTTTGAAAGGTTCATAAATTATATTTTGCTCTCTGAAATTAACAAGTGTGTGAGAGTTTAGAAAATAATATCACCTCTGAATAAAAACTATCGTGTCATTCAGATTTTTCACCAATATGTGAGTTTGTGTTTTCTGCTTTAACACTGATATTTTAGGAAATGCTTTGTGTTTTGGACAGTGCTTTGTTATAAATTGATATTTTAGTGTGAAAATCTCTGACTATACATATTGGTTTAAAATAATATAATTTTAAACTATTTTTAAGAATAACCTAAAATGTGTATTTCTGTTATCCAACTTTACATTCTTCTTCATCATGTAGGCCTAACATGTTCAATGAAATCAATAAAAAGTGGATAAACTCAATTTGCTTATCTCATTAAAAAGTACTAATTTTAATCAGATAAAGCCTACTTATATACTTAAGTTATTATCAGTCTCGCGCCCGCGTATGTAGGCTATATGCACATAAACATATTTAAGGAGACTTTTAGGGCAACAATTCAATCGATTATTTGCCATGAAATGTTAAAGCTATCTGAACTAAACATGTGCCGTTAACTTACTTTAACGAAATTGACTTACTTCGACTGTTAGGCCTCTCAAAGCAGTTTTTCATAGAAGCAGTCTTTGACAGATTTGAGAGTTTTTGAAACAGTTTAGAAGAGTCAAATATTCATATGATTGAATCACTTTGCAAACAAATTTACGCGCACATGCACACAGACAATAAAAAAAAACTATAGAGGATTTAAAGCTCTGAGAAAAACTCGGAACAAATATATTAATGATATGTTATAATTATCTGATCTGAATGATCTAATATTAATAGGCCTAATAATAATAAATGAATATAATTAACTGTGAAAAGCCAAAGTCGCTCATCCCTTACCTTTCCAGCGATGCATTTTAATTTAGTTTCCGTTCAGATCCGTTTATTCTTTCCGAGGTTTTGAAGAGTTCTGGATGAAATCAAACGAAGCCCGTTATTTTCGTGCGCTGTCCGGTGCTTCAGTAAACTCTCCCAAAACTTCTTCCAAACCTGGTTTAGCCTGCAGCGCTGCACGCGACAGTAATACACACAGAGAGGAAAACAATTGTAGAATGAATAAAAGAAAAAGAAAAAGAAAAAGTGTGTGATATCCAGGTAAGTGTCTCTGAGACTCGCTGAGTGAGTGACTGAAGTGGTTTTATACACATGCACCCCTCTCTTTCTCCTCTTTCTCCTCCTCTCTTCTCTCTTCTCTCTTCTCCTCTTCAGTGATTCACTGTTGATTCATCTCCTCTGAAGTGAAGGACCCTGCCACGAGACTCCGAAACCACAAAGCTGGGAGGAATTACACTTCTGACAGAGATTTCATAATTCCTCCCATGATTTTCTCACCAACTGCATGCTTTTTTTTCTCGGATTCGGTGACTCAATTATAAGTTGTCGTTGAGTAGTTCATTCAGAATGGATAGTGTTTAGACTGGTGTGGGTGTGTGTGTGTGTGTGTGTGAGAGTGTGAGAGAGAGAGTGTGTGTGTGTGTGTGTGTGTGTGAGTGAGTGTGTGTGTGTGTGT
>NW_015539856.1:1089359-1103638 GCF_001515605.1 Sinocyclocheilus anshuiensis
TGAGAGAGTGTGAGAGTGTGTGAGCGAGAGCGTGTGCGTGAGCGTGTGAGCGTGTGTGTGTGTGTGTGTGTGTGTGAGAGAGAGCGTGTGTGAGAGAGAGTGTGTGTGTGTGTGTGTGTGTGTGTTTGACCCAGTCTTTTGCTCGTTTATGCGTCACTCCTCCGGTATTTATTGAGACTGAGATTATTGAGATTGTGTGTTTAACACACATGCGTGGGTTTATTTCAGAGGCGTGCTGAGAGGATAAGCGCTTCATTTCACCGCGTGACATTAAAAGAAGAGGAAGGATTAACACTGGGATTATTGCATAACTCTTCCGAGCCTGTGATGTTTGATTGATCTGCTGTCAGATGATGCTTGAGTGGATGAATGGCGTCCTCTGCTGTTTAACACCGGGATCAAACCATGTCTAATAATGACTCAAATACACGGGGAACAATGCGTAGAAAGATTATTTTACCTTTAACTGTATATGTTTATAGCTATTGTTTTATTAAAAGCAGAAGCGAAAATCCAGAGTCAGGTTTATTGTATTTTTCCCCATTGCGAGACAAAAAAACAAACAAAAAACAAAACAGCATTTAGAAATGAACTATACATTAACACAATGTTAAAGACAATACCTATAGCCTGCCTACACGAGAGACAATAAATGCAAACTTTATTTTCATATTCAAATATTTTGAATTTAATTAATTATTATTTATGTTAATAGTTTATTATACTATAATACTATTTTTTTTATATATTTTAATATAATAATGCAATTAATAATAATATGTTAACATGATAACATTTTAATCTTTTAAACATGCTTTTAATATATAAGTTCATTTATTTATTTCGTTAGCCTATATTGTATATAATCATAATATATGCATAATATTGTTATCTTCATATGGTTCTATCTCTCTCTCGCTCGCTGTAAATATGCAGGAGGGACAATAAATACGGACTTTATTTGCATAGACATTTTTTTATTATTTGATATTTAATTTCATATTCTATATATATTATATTTAATATTAATAATAGCATTTTAATATTTTAAACACGTTTTAAGATATTTAGTTAATATGTTTTTATTTCATTAGCCTATATTTACGGTCATTATATGGTTATACATGCATAATATAACAGGTTCTCTTTATAGACACACATATATATATATATATATATATATATATATATATATATATAATAAACTTAAAATAAACATTGTAATTGAATGCTTTTTCGGTTAAAGGAATATAGATTTGATATTTTTAGGAAAAAGACAGTACACATACACAAGAGACAATAAATACAAACTTTATTTTTATATTCAAATATTCATTTTAATATTTTGAATGAAATGAATTACTATTTTATATTAATAATAGGCTACTATATGAATAATGATATATAATAATAACATTAATAATATTTTTATATAATAACACAATTAATAATAACATGTCAATGATAACATTTTAATCTTTTCTTTTTAATATATTAGTTCATATAGTTATATTTACGATCATAATATTATTATAATACATGCATAATGTGGTTCTCTTCATACATAGGCTATACATTTAGGAGGGACAATAAATACGGACTTTATTTTCATGTTATTTTTTATTATTTGATATTTAATTACATATTTTATATTTGATATTAATAATAGCATTTTAATATTTTAAGCATGCTTTAAGATATTTTAGTTAAAATAATTTTATTTCGTTATATTTACGGTCATAATATGGTTATGACAGCTTCTCTTTATAGCCATAAATATTAAATAAACATTGTAGTATAATGCTTTTTAATCTGAAGGAATATAGATCGCTGCATTAGTAATTAAACGAATCAAAACGCTCTGTCAATTCTACAGTCAAAAATAATTTTGAAATACATTTTGAAATTCGCTTAGTTTGTTTTTTTGTGTATCTGAATAAATAATAATAATAATAATAAAAATATTGAAACGCGACCAAAAAAAAAAGAAAAAAAGCGCGTGACCCCTCAACACTTCTTCCGGTTCCGGAGGCTTGACGCGGGAAACCGGCTAGTAGAAGAAGAGCTCGATCGTCGAAGTTATCTCTGTGTTTACATCAAATATCCTCACCTCCGGAAAAACACGATTATTGTTATTTATAAAGTCGCTCTTCACCCAAAGTAAGTGTCAAAATAAGTGTGTATTGTTTACTGATGAAGTTAAAGGAGTCGCGCTCGCTGCACGTGCGGCGGTGTTTCAAACCCCGCTAAACTCGTCTAACGTGCTTAGCATTTCTAGCTCCGCTAGCGCCTCAGATTCACAAACTACTCTCTATAACCCAGCGCTTACAGCACAGAATGCTACTTTAAGCACACGAAGATGGGAAAGGAGTGTGATTAGTGATAGTGCAGCTCATGTAGAAGTGAATGCAAGTCTTCAGAGCGAGACTAACTCTGCTGTGAGTGATTAGCTCGTCTGCTGAGGAATGCGATGCTAATGTTGTGCCTCTGTGTTGATGTGTGTTTGTTTGTTTACAGAGATGGGAGACACTCTGGAGTTTAATGACATTCACACAGAGCTGAAGGGATCGTGGGTAAGTTAGGTGATGCTAAACTTTCACTCAAGTATGGATTCATTTTTACTATTATTATTATTATTATTTATTAAACGCATAAACTCGCAAACATTAAAATGAGCCCTAGGTGTCGCAGTTTGACATTTCACCTCGACTGGCCAGACCAAAAAATAAAGCTTAATGTGTCATTAATTCATGCGTTTATAAGGCCTCTAAATTATCAACATGATCAAAACTGATCTTCTGCATGCCTTCTATCATATGATTGATAGTTTATACTATTTTTAACATGTAAAAGGTAGTAAAATTCTGTATTTTTAATTTTTTGTTTACTGTTTTTTTTTTTATGATGTGGACATAATAACTTTTATATTATAGTAATATAGTAGTATTTCCCGATGAACTCTTACTGGACTGAAGCAGCTTAGGCTTACTTGATTATTCAGACTAAATATATATTAAAAAAAAATCATTTTCAAATGAACCATCAGGCATTTGAGGAATGTTTATTTGCATTAATATTTAATATATATAAAAAAAACTTGCCCCTTTTAGACTTGCACTCACTCTATTCATTTACTAACTGCTTGTTTTCTTTAAAAAAAACAACAACAACACTAGCTTGCTCTATTCTTTTCTATTCGGTTTTCTTTTTATTTATTATATAATAATAAAACCCTTGCTACGTGTACTTAAGCTAACTGAGACTTGTTATAGCACTTGCATATCATTGCTCTTTTGTTGGTTTTGATTGCTTCCATTGTCCTCATTTGTAAGTCGCTTTGGATAAAAGTGTTTGCTAAATTACTAAATGTAAATATTTGCATTATGTTTTGCCCCCACAATAAAAATTTCAGATCTTTGATCATAAAACTGATCATTTAAATATCATCTTGCTAAGACATTATTGAGAGATATAGAGTGACGACTGATATTTATTTATATGCATTTTATGTGAGTTGCCTGTTATAAAATGTCATTGATTTACATTTTGAACTGTCAGAATTTAATTTGACTAAATATCAGCATCTGCATGTTTTTGCTCAGTTTTTCCTCCTCCAGTTTGAGCCCCATATTCGTACTTTATGAGCCATACAAGTCTGATGTATCAAATATGATGCAAAACATGAAATTTTTAGGTTTTCTTTAATATCTTGTCTGATGATTTAACAATCCATTAAAAATCCATTAAAAAAAAAAAAAAAAAAAAGGATATTTCTGACTATTATGCATATGTCAGACCTTACAGGATTAAAATCAGGACACAGAGTGCTGTAGTACTGTTTTTGTTAATACAGTTCCTACTGCAGTGTTGCGTACTATAAATGTTGTCAGATTTTTTCTGCAGTAATATAATGCCATTCCAAACATACGTGTGACACTTGCATGCTGGGATTGTGTTTATATGTGATCCTTAAAGAACGCACAGAGAATATGTAATATACATGAGGATATACCGCTGTCCAGAAAATTAAAACGCAGTGACGTAGGAAATGATCTCTGAATGCTCTCCTCTCATGGCTGTTTGTTTGTTGTCAGAATGATGGCCGGCTGAGGTTCAGCAAGCAGTCTGTGGTCTATAAAAGCCACAAAACAGGGAAGGTGGACAGTATCCCGGCCCCTGAGCTCTCTGCGGCCCAGTGGCGTCGCGTCTGTCTGGGTCACGGGATCAAACTGGCCACCAGCACCGGACTCGTCTACAGATACGACGGCTTCAGAGACACAGTGAGTGTGAGAACTGACCAATCAGGGCTGCATATACAGTAGGCAACATTTGAAGTGGATCAAAACCTTTCATCAAAGTTGTCCTAAAACCTAAAACCAAAATGCGTTCTTGTCTTAGGACAACTTTAATGAACATTTTTGATCCACTTCAAATGTTGACTAGTGTAGATAAATGTAATTAGGTCTGGGTGATGAAAATATGATATATATTAGTGCTGTCAAACGATTAATCGCATCCAAAATAAAAGCTTTTTTTTGCATAATATGTGTGTGTGTTCTGTGTATATTTATTATGTATATATAAATATATACACACACACATACAGTATATATTTTGAAAATATTTACATGTATTTACATGTCTATATTAATATATATATATTTTTACTATATATATATATTTTATATTTTTATAAAACACAATTTTTCTGAAATATATACATGCATGTGTGTGTATTTATATATACGTAATAAATATATACAGCACACATATGTAAACAAAAACGTATTTTGTATGCGATTAATCGCGATTAATCATTTTACAGCACTATTATATATATATATATATATATATAATTTACATTTTTTTATGTGTTATTCATGTAGCATTAATGGGGAAGGAAATGCTTTTCACATGTTTGTCAGACCTTGAGAATAAATATAAACATAACTTTGTTCACATTTAAGCTCCACAGAGTTTTCCATTTTATTTTTTCCTGGATTCTGTGTTTTATGATGCAATACAAATTTATCATTAAAATGGTGTCTAATGAAATGATTTAATAAAACTGTCATCACTTTGATCATGCTTTTAAAATGTAATCAAATGAAGTTAATTTACAAGTCATTGCATTTTTATTGTCAAGCAAGATGCTGCACAACACAACTGTATAAAAAAAATACCTTTGTTGTATGTTATTCTTCAAAAATAATACTATTTGAGAATTTTATTTTGTCATACAATAGAAATATATTTGTCATAATTTCAAGTTAAAGCGGACTTCAGTTTTGACGGGTTGTCGTGAAGGTCTTTCAGTTGTAGTTTCAGTGTATTTGACGTAGTTTTTCTCAAATGAATTACAGTAAAGCTGCCGAAGTGACTCTCAGAGCAGTTCATGTCTCATATATTGAGATGCAGACGCTGAAAACACAGCGAGGATTATGTGACTTAGTTTGCATCAGACGAAATCACGCCATTCATTCATACAGCACAATCTCGCATCTTGGCGACATGCACTGACTGCTGTTTAACATTTATTGCTGGTGTTAGATTAATCCATATCGAGTAAAAATGTCTAGAGCTCATGGTTATTGACAATTTTATTGCAATCTCGATATGATACCGTTTATCGCCCAGTCCTAAATAGGGTTGGGAATCGAAAATTCAATTCCACAATCGGATACTTGGCTACATTTGCGATCAGAAGCCAAAAAAGCCAAGTATAATATCTGTGATAGCTAAACATGTTGCAAGAGAGGTGTCACCACCAACATGACAAAGCACTTTAATTTAATAGATCGTTAAAGATCGCGAACACGACTCAAACACCAATGTGATTCTATTCCTAAGTTACAATGATTTGTTCATTTTGATTTTGTTTCATTCCTCAACCTTTGACGTGTGCGATCAATGTTGTGATCACGTGGTTCGTCCGTGCAGCGTACGATCACACCAGTGTATTCAGTAATCACAGAAGTACTGGGATAAAAGTTTATAGTTCAGATATAAACTCTGATGTGTACAGTAGCGATTAAAATAGAGTAAATCACCTTTTGAAAGTAATTTGACACTTCAAATGAAGATTTGTCGATTACATTATTACCCCAGTAGGTGGCGAAAAAGGGCTGTTAAAAATGTATCTGTCTTTGAATCATACAGAGATTCGTTCAAGAACGCTGATTCATCCTGTAATAAAACAAGTACATTTTGAGTGAGTCATTGAATCATTTATTCATAAATTACATGTGATTTGTAGTTGTCTAATGTTTTTTCTTCAGAATCGTGAGAGAGAAAAAAAAAAATTAAATTTATCCAAAATCATGCAGCTCTATTTTGCATATAAACAGCTCTTAAAGAGCCCAGTTTTTATGTAGCCTGTTGATTTTTGTTCATGGTATTCAGCAGCAATTAAATGTTTTGCAAAAACACAGAATAAACATGTTTGATATCTAAATGTTTGACTTCATTTTTTTTAACCACATTGGAATCGAAACTGGGAATCGATAAGCAGAATCAGAATTGGAATCGGAATTTTAAAGTCAAACGATACCCCACCCTACTACTTGCATTGTGTTTCAGATATGCATTTGATCAAATGTATGCATTCCCTAGGAATCAAACCCATGATCTTGGTGTTGCTAGCGCTGTACTCTACCGTCAATATAAACAGCTCTTAAAGAGCCCAGTTTTTATGTAGCCTGTTGATTTTTGTTCATGGTATTCAGCAGCAATTAAACGGTTTGCAAAAAGAGACACACGATTTGATATACATTTTTTAATCACATTGGAATCTAAAAGAATCGGAATCGGAATTGATAAAATTCAAACGATACCCAACCCTAGTCCTAAATGTAATGCTTCCTTTCTGCTTCTGCTTAAATGTTTGTTTTTTTCCCTCTGTGTCAAAGGAAGTGCAGTGTGTGTGTGTGTGTGTGTGTGTGTAATTCAAGATGTTTCAGGAATGTCTTTCTCCAGGGATTAATCACTGGCCTCCAATAATGGATTTGCTCTGCATGTGTGTGTGTTTGTATGAAGTCATTGTGTTTGGTGTTTATTATTAAGCAGTGCACTGTAACTCCGGAAGAATCTGTAACATGCATTGTAGACGGAGTTGACATGAGCATACAGTATGTTTGTTTGCTGTGCATTGTTTAACTGCTGACTTTAACAGCGTCGTCATTGTTCCGTCTTTACTTTAGGGAAAGAAAGCCATGTTTTGAGGATCAGGGCGAGCTGTGTGTGAGAGTTGCGGGTTTGTGTGATGTTAATGTGATCGTGAGGGATTCGCTAAGCAGTGCCAAGCTCGTTAGCGCGCAGATGGACGCGCACACACCTGGTGGAGTGACATGTGGAAGCGATTGTGCAGCGCTGGATAAATAAACAGGCTGATTGAGCGTGCTCCGCATCAGCCTCCGGCCGGATTACACACACCTCTGCCATCCCAGAAGGCCGAGCGCCGCCGCCAACTCGCTTTATTAATGAACCCACGACTGGATGAGAGAGAGAGTCAGGGGAAGTGAGGCATTAATTCTGTTTATCTCTTCTTTCTCTCGCTCTTTCCTCCCCGCCGCAGGATTTTGAGAAAATCTCAGCGTTTTTTAAAACAAACTACAAGGTTGAGTTGGCAGAGAAGGACATGTGTGTGAAGGGCTGGAACTGGGGCACTGCCAAATTCACAGGTACACACTCACACACACACAGACTCACACACACAGACTCACACACACACACGCGCACACACTCACTCACACAGACACACACATTCACAGACACATACACACACTCACATACACACACACACACACACACACACAGAGAGACACACACTCACTCATTTACTCACTCACACAGACACTCACATACACGCTCACACAGACTCACTCACTCACTCACTCACTCACTCACACACACAGACACGCTCACACAGACACTCACATACACACTCACGCTCTCACACACACACACTCACTCACTCACACACAGACACACTCACACACACACACACGCTCACTCTCACACACACACGGTCACACTCACACGCGCGCTCACTCACTCACTCACTCACTCACTCACACACGCAATGCACGAGATTAAAGTCCTGTCCAATAAAAATCCACTAATTATTGTGTTATGGCTGATAGCTGATAAATGACCGATATGGAAATTCTTTCTGTGCTGCTTTGTTAAAAAAAAAAAAAAAAAAAAATACTAAAATCAGTCATTTTAAATGCAACAGGTCAGTTTTATAATGTAGTATGATAAAGTAGATATTACATTTGAAATTTGTTAAAGGTTATATTAAATTATAATACAATGTAGACAGATATTATTACTATTGACTGATAAAGATAAATAAACAAAAATACAACCAATATATAACTCCACTGTAAATTATTTTTTTAATGTATTTACATTACATCAGGTATCAAAATATATTAACTGCTTAATAAACTGTTTATTAAAATTAGTAGGGTAATTCATTTTCAAAAGTGAAAGTGAGTGTAAAAAATGTATAATGTTACAAAAGATTTCTATTTCAAATAAATGCTGTTCTTTTTAACTGTCTATTCATCTGTGAATCCTGAAAAATAAAATGTATCACTGTTTCCACAAAAATATTGTGCAGCACAACTATGTTCAACATCGATAATAATCAGAATGTTTCTTGAGCAGCAAATCAGCATATTAGAATGATTTCTGAAGATCATGTGACACTGAAGACTGTAGTAATGATGCTGACAATTCAGCGCTGCATCACAGAAATAAATTAATTTTTAACACAGAATCACATAGACAACAAAATAAATGTTAATAATATTTCACAATTTTGATTGTATTTTTAATCAAATGCATGTACATGCATGCCTTAGTGAGCAGATGGAAACGACTTTCAAAAACATGAAATCTTCACAACCTCAGACTTTTGAATGGGAGTGTAAATTAGGGCTGTCAAAATGACTGAAAAACTGATTTCGAATTTTCTACTTAAATATTATCAAAATTCGAATTATATTAGAATTTAAAAGGCATAATTTCAGTTAGGGGAAAAAAAGCTTTTGGCTTCTCTCTTGAGGCCACAAGAGGGCGCATCGAGCAAAATATTATGCACGTTTCTTCAAAGAGTAATATAATAACAGACTATCTTTGAAAAAAGTGCATAATGTTTAAAATAATGTTTAAGTTGCTTAAACAATTAGGAAAAAAACAGCACCATGCATGTATGTATAGTTTAATACAAAGGACCGAAAACCAATCACAAAAGTAGGCTATTTCTTCATTTAAAAACTTGAGATGCAGTGGGATGGGGAAAAACCGCCATAAAGCCATAATGTTTTTTAAAAGTTGAACTTACATTAATTTTACATGGCTTTCTAAACATGCCGCTCTCTTGTGCGAGACGCGAGTGCAATGCTGATAGATGTCCCTCTAGAAAATGAGATAAATAGGTTTCAATTTTGACGTAAACCACAACGTCTCCACACTGATGCTCTCGTTTTCCACAATATATTGAATGAACAATGTAGCAGCGCCGCATCTAGTGGGTTCAACTGGATAGGCTAACAAAAGCATTCAAATGCAATGACACTAAATCTTCGTCACATTTCGTGCGCCACTGATAAGGCTGCCTGACGGCTGACGCAGACCTAAAATTTGGATTAAAAATGTGGATTTTTATTTTTTTTTATTCGACGAATATTCAAAATTCGATTTTTTTTTTTTTTACAGCCCTAGTGTAAATGGTCATATACTGAGGCTAAAATAATAAAATAAACTGATTTTGCCCTCTATGACATGGTCACTGTTTCTGTCTGCGCTCAGGGTCTCTGCTGTCGTTTGATGTGAGCGACAGTCCCGTCTTCGAGATCCCGCTCTCCAGCGTATCCCAGTGTGCAACGGGGAAGAACGAGGTGACGGTGGAGTTTCATCAGAATGACGACGCGGAGGTGTCTCTCATGGAGGTCCGCTTCTATGTCCCACCCAACACCGGAGACGACGGCTCGGACCCTGTGGAGGTATGTGTGTGTGATTGTGTGTGTTAGGGGTTGAACGACTTCTGATTTTTTTTAAAGTTGACTTTTATGTGATGAAAGTCGAGTCAATGTCGACTAGTCGCTGAGGACGGCATTAATGAACAAATAAGCCTGAACCTGGAGCTGAGACTCAAACACCTTGTGCACAGCTATGGCATATGACACAGAGCTGCCCATGTGGCTATTGCTCCTATAGCAGCTTTTTTATCAGTTCTTTTGTCTTTGGGTCGTTATATTTCTCACAGATTTCTGCTTGTTCTAAATCAGATACAAATAAAGTAGCACAGTAAAGATTACATTCATATGAATGCATTAGTGAGAGCGATTGCATGTGTGAATTAATTCTACCTGGCAACGTCTCTCTACTAGTACTGAAGCTGTGGGATTTAGAAATATATGCTTGAACTTTTCAGTTTCTAAGCTATTTTATTGAGAAATCACAGAACAGTGTTGACGGTACATTTCCACGCTGAATGATTCTGTGCGCGCGATGTGTGTGTGATGTATGAGCTACTGTCTGTCTGTAGCCTATGTGTGTGCGTTACAGTGCAGCAGCGCATTGTGCAACCAGTGTGTGTACATGTTTTTTTATCCCGGTGGGACTTAAACCTGAATACACAGACTCATAGGGACTTGTGTCACTGTGGGGACCTAAATTGAGGTAAACAAGCTTATAAATCTTGCAGAATGAGTTTTTGAGAATGCACAAAGATGCACAAAGTTTGCTGTGAGGGGTAGGTTTTGGTGTAGAGTTAGTATAGGGTGATAGAATATATAGGGCTGTGCGATATTGAAGAAAAATGCAGTACCTTGTTAAATAATGTGATATTTGATGTGCAATACGATATTGCTTTAAGTGTGTAAAATCTATTTAAATTATATTTTAAAATTATTAAAAATTAAAATATGTGACCCTGGACCACAAAACCAGTCATAAGGGTCAATTTTTCTAAATTTCATGCATCTGAAAGCTGAATAAATAAGCTTTCCAGTGATGTATGGTTTGTTAGGATAGGACAATATTTGGCTGAGATGCAACTATTTGAAAATCTGGAATCTGAGGGTGCAAAAAATCTAAATATTGAGAAAATCGCCTTTAAAGTTGTCCAAATGAAGTTCTTAGCAATGCATATTACTAATCAAAAATTAAGTTTTGATATATTTACAGTAGGAAATTTACAAAATATCTTCATGGAACATGGTCTTTACTTAATATCCTAATGATTTTTAGCATAAAAGGAAAATCGATAATTTTGACCCACACAATGTATTTTTGGCTATTGCAACAAATATACCCCAGCGACTTAAGACTGCGTTTGTGCTCCAGGCCACGAATAACCAATATATATTTCACATTCTTTCTTGGAAAAGAAAGCTACAACTTCTGAAAGTGACCAGCAGTGTTTTAGCATTACATAAGTTATGTTACAACTCCGAAAATGTAATTTTAACATCAGTGTGAAGAAACAAACAAGAAAAGTAATACCAATTATTTTATATCAATGTAACTTTGTTTTCCGGGTTATTACTTAAAGTACACTAAGCGCTTCTTCAATACTACAATAAAAACTATAGCCTAAGAAAGTTCAAACATGATTAAAGGCAAGTGAACACTCAGTAAAAAAAAAACAAGTACACAAATTACAAGCATAGATAAATACAATATAACAGTTAGAAATAAAACAAGGTCTAACAGTAGTATTCAGGTACAGAAATGTAACAAGTGTAAATTAACACTGCATAGTGTTCACTGTATGAATTAAATGTAGATTAATCTTTGTTAAAGCTGTGCTTAACAACAGCACGTGTTTATAGGCTGCTGTCCCTTTAAGACCGACTGCACGGATTCGGTGTAATGATACACATCCGAGTTCTTTCTCCACTGTTTACATTCATTTAAAACATAAGTCAAGTCACCGTTATTTATATAGTGCTTTTTACAATACAGATTGTAAAAGCAACTTTACAGTAAAGCATAAGTGACTGCGTTTACAAGAATGATTGTCGAGATGGGTAGTTTTTGACATAATTATGTGTATGTGTGTCTATTAATAAGATAATAATAATAATAAGCCTATTAATAAAATGATTCTGATATGCATATCGCGATTTACATTTGAGACATTTTGATAATTTCTATATATCGTACAGCTCTAGTTTGTACAGTAGAAAACCCATTATGCCTATGGAGAGTCCCCACAAGCATAGTAAACTAGACGTGTGTGTGTGTGTGTGTGTGTGTGTGTGTGTGTGTGTGTGTGTGTGTGTGTGTGTTTGATGGTGATGATCATGTCTCTCTCTCTCTCTGTCGCAGGCGTTTGCTCAGAATGTTCTGTCGAAGGCAGACGTCATCCAGGCTACTGGAGACGCTGTGTGCGTCTTTAAAGAGCTTCAGTGCCTTACACCCAGAGGAAGGTGAGTTTGTGTTTTTAAAGCATCCGTGACACAACAATACACATCTTTTTCCAGATTGGTTGATTAGTTGTTAAAGAGTTAATTCATCAAAAAATGTCATTTACTCATCTTCATGTCATTACAAACCCACAAGACTTTTGTTCACTTTTGAACACAAAAAAGGATACCAAATGTTTGTGTGCAAAATGTACAAAATTATTCAGAATGATATTTCTCAATACCGATAGTTTAGTTTTATTAAAGAAAAAAAAAATCTTAACTAATGCTGTAAACTAAATGGGAACCCTCTCATTTGCTACATAATATGTGACCCTGGACCACAAAACCAGTGAAATTGAGATTTCAATCAAAAATTAAGTTTTGATATATTTACAGTAGGACATTTACAAAATATCTTCATGGAACATGATCTTTACTTAATATCCTAATGATTTTTGGCATAAAAGAAAAATCTATAATTTTGACCCATACAATGTATTGTTGGCTATTGCTACAAATATACCCCAGTGATTTATGACTGGTTTTGTGCTCCAGGGTCACAAATTAGAGATTAAAATTAACAACAAAACTATTATATTCAATGCTATTTATTTTCAGATACAGGGCTCTATGCTTACTTTTCTTTTTAGGAGCACCTTTGCTCCTACCTTAAAAAATGTAGGAGCACGTTCACAATTTTAGGAGCACCAAAAATTAGCCTTCCCATTACGAGGTGATTGATATTTGACTCCTTAAAGTGATTTACAGTGGAATTTTGTTTTTACCTTTTGTAATGGCATTTTTCTAACTTTATAAGTATGTCATCTTTTGTCAAATATAATTTGACAAAAAGTTTATAATAAAATTTTACAAGCTTTTTAAAAATTGTAATTAAAACGACAGAATAAGTACAAGTAGAATAAGAAACATAAGTTACCAATCAAATGAAATCAGTATTAACAAAATTAATTTGTAGAGGTGGCACAGAAGAACACAAAAGTGGCTTGGTGTATTTTCAGACATTTAATGAGGCTCAGAGGTGGCATGAGTGCAATTAAATTCATGATGAGATTAATGTTTTAAATATAACATTTTGAATATAGAAATATTAAATGATTTAAATAACTGAAAAGATACTTAAAAAATTAAACAAACTGCCAGCAGGTGGCGGCAAATCACTGATTTTATCACTGAATCATTTATTTAATTGATTCGTTCGAACGGCTGAATCATTCAGGAATTAAGCAAGTGACTGTCTTTATGAACTGACGGAAATCCATTGTAGCAATGGAACTTTAATCCCTGTATACATATATAATGTGCATCCTTAAGCATATAAACTTTAGAAACTAAACAGCATATGTAAACATGGGTAGATATACATTAAGTGTAAATTTGACAGATTAACCACACTTCTGAACTAACTAACATTTGAATTAGGCAGAAATATCTCACAATCACATTAATGAGTTAAATATGATGATTCTATGTATACATATTTGATTTACAGCGCTTATGTTTACATAAACGATCGCTCATGTTATGAATGGGTAATCATGAATCACTGACTCACTAGATTAGTTTAAAATCGCCCGTTCATTCATAAACGAAACACCGCTGTGTTTGAATTGAGATGCGCAGCGGCTCCGCTGTGTCTTTGTTTAAAACTATTTTCGACGACGAAATAGAGCAAAATCAGACAATAGTGTTATAGTCAGACAATGTAAGTCACTTAATATTAACTTCTTGTTTATTTAATTTTATTGTATTAAATCATTATCACATTTACAAACTCCTTTAAAAATCATTAAAAGCTGTCACTCATCTTAGCTCATCGCGATCTCACATTTATAA
>NW_015539856.1:1103756-1111666 GCF_001515605.1 Sinocyclocheilus anshuiensis
AATTAATTCTTGATATCAACAATTGATTTTGAATGGCAGCCTATGGTGACATTTAACTAGTGAAAATCTAATTCCTGATATCAAGAATTAACATTTTAACTAGTAAAAATTTAATTGTTGATATCAAGAATTAATATCCTGAGAATTAATAAAAGTCAAAACGGCTTGCCATACCCTGTCTACACTTTGCTTATGAAAGGATTCATGAGATATGTCTGTGATACATTACTCAACGCTGCAAAAACATGTAGAAACCTTTGAAGCTCCCCTGAGCGCAATCACAAATATGATGAAAATGTTCATAGTCGCACGCAGTAGTTTTCGGTCGCACTGTAGAGCCCTGAGATAATATATCAATTGCATTCAAATAAAACCTTTTGTATACTCAGTTGCATGTAAGGTTGCATGTAAGGTAGTTTTCATAAAAACATCTTTATTCAAACGTACATAAATAATGAATGATTTATGATGCACGTGGCCTGTGTTTGAGACTTGTGTCTGACTGCGTTAGTGTCTGTGTTTCAGGTATGACATCCGTATCTACCCCACCTTCCTGCACCTGCACGGGAAGACATTTGACTATAAGATCCCCTACACCACCGTCCTGCGGCTCTTCCTGCTGCCGCACAAGGACCAGAGGCAGATGTTCTTTGTGGTGAGTTTTGTGTGATTCACACTAGGGCTGAACGATTAATTGCATTTGCGATAATATCGCGATATGAGAAAACACGATTTTTCAATCGCAGAGGCTGCGATTACACTCGGTCACGTGACACGCGAGAGTAAAGAGGTGTGTTTGACTTTAAGATTGATCGGTGTATGACATCAAAGTACGGCGAGAGAAAGCATAAGGTGACGTCTGTGCTCTCTTATAGCTCTCGCAGTACTTTGATGACACACACCCATCGGTCTAAGCAGCACTGCTTTAAGTCGAGCGCAGGCCATCAGCAGAAAAAGAAAAGAAATAAAACAGTAAACAGCCAATGGACGTAACTTAGAATGGGAGATGGATCGGTTTGTGAAAGGGAAGAGAAAGGCCATAGATGAAGTCGCACAGACCCAGGTAGGTGCTGGTCATTTAAAAGCTAAATGCAGAAAATATGACGAGGCATATCTTGCTCTCGGCTTCACTCACCGTGTCTACGCTACATTTGTCGCGTCGCGCCGAAACAGCTCCACTGTACACTGGACGCGACAAAGCGACCGTTGCAAATCATTTGAACTTTGTGTCAGTATGTCATAAATAGAACAAGGCATCAGTTTAATGTCGCGCCGCATCCAGTGTACACAGTGTCACTGATTATAATGGTTCTACTGTATTTTGCCGCTCTAGGTTTGTTTAATGAAATTATTTGGTAGTCTGAGGTGGAATGGGGATTCGGGAAAGGGGGGGCAGATTTTTTTATAGATTTAAAGGGGGGTGCGACCACACAAATTTGAGAACCACTGATCTAAAGTTAAAGACAGTGTTTAGTGCAGTGCACATGTTTACATATGTTTATTACAGTGACTTTGAATTACCTAAAGTAGTGTGGTAAAGCAACAGATTTGTTTTTATATTTCTGCAATCTACTTTAGTTTGTGTGATTTGTTACTGACTTTCATATTGTTTACACCAGGCTTATTTAAACATAATTATTACATGCTTACGAGGTTGGAAGTTCAACAAATCAGTTAATGTACTGTGATTGTAGTTGTTAAATAAAAATGTCATTCATATCAATTCATGCATCACCTAATTTCATCGTAACATATAGGCCTGGCCTATTGGTTAAAATCGCAATTAGATTATTTTCCAAAATCGTTCAGCCCTAATTCACACCAACAAAGACAAACTAAACCTAATGGCTCCTGTGTTTACATGCACTCAAATGATCGTTTAGAGTTGGTTTGATGGCTCAGTCAGACTGAAAACTTGAAAATCATGTCAATCAGTGCTGTGTAGTCCTAAAATAATCATATTACCAGGAACAAATTAAGCTTTAAAGCATCTAAATGCTTGTATAAACAGTCTTTGAGAGTCCAAAAGCACTAACTGTGTTGTGAAGCATATTAGAAAACAGTTAAAATGACCCTATAATTCAAGTTACGAAAGCTAACAGTAGACTTGTTATAGCACTTGCATATCATTGCTCTTTTGTTGATTTTGATTGCTTCCATTGTCCTCATTTGTAAGTCGCTTTGGATAAAAGCATCTACTAAATGTAAAAAAAAATGTAAAAATTTTTCTTTTTAAGATATGATATAGTTATGTAATATCACACAAGCTATTTTCCTAAACTTTAGCCTGTGAGCAGAATCGCAAATATGTTATTACATTTATACAGCAGTTCAGCTAACAAGAGGTTAATATCGAGTGAGTTACATTTTTGCACACAATATTGCCTGTTTTTTTTTCTGTTTCATTAATGAAAATAGTTCTGATCAAAGTCGGAGCTGGACATTTGTGCGTCTCGGAGCAACACTGTTTCGTTCCTGAATGAATCTGTTTTTGAACAAACCATTTGACTCAATGATTCAGTGATCCATTCATAAAGACAGTCACTTTCTCTGTTTCTAAAGGCCTCAACCAGCTAAGGACAAAAACCCATTTAGCAAAACAGTTTAATTATCATTATAGAAAAAAATCCCAATATCGAGACACTTTTTTTTTTTGTCAATATCACACACCCCTAATGCGTATAAACAAAATTGGATTTATTTGTATTGCTAAAAATGAGTGCATGTAAACATGCCTGTTGTGTCCCGTGCTCAATAATGCATTGGTGTGCTGCCTCCTGCTGGTTAAACGCAGAATCTCAGGTTTTAGTCAGTAAATCTTTACAGATGATTTGTGACCCTGGAGCACAAAAGCAGTCATAAGTTGCACACGTATATTTGTAGCAATAGCCAACAATACATTGTTATTTTATGCCAGAAATCATTAGGATATTAAGTAAAGATCATGTTCCATGAAGATATTTTGTAAATTTCCTACCATAAATATATCAAAACTTAATTTTTGATTAGTAATATGCATTGCTAAGAACTTCATTTGGACAACTTTAAAGGTGATTTTCTCAATATTTGGATTGTTTTGCATCCTCAGATTCCAGATTTTCAAATAGTTGTATCTCGGCCAAATATATTGTCCTATCCTAACAAACCATACATCAATGGAAAGCTTATTTATTCAGCTTTCAGATGCATGAAAAGAAAAATTGACCCTTATGACTGGTTTTGTGGTCCAGGGTCACATTTATAAAAATGCTGCTTTGTGGTTCTTGATCAAGTCTGAATGCTTTTGTTTTCCAGATCAGTCTCGACCCGCCCATTAAACAGGGTCAGACGCGTTATCATTTCCTCATCCTCCTCTTCTCCAAAGATGAAGAGCTCAGTCTTGCTCTGAACATGAGCGAGTGAGTACGCTGGGCTTTCTCTGTCTGTCCGAGGTTCACCGCCGCTAGCTTTGCTGACTGGATCTGTCTCTGTCCTCTCTAGGGACGAGGTGGAGAAGCGTTATGAAGGCAAGCTCAGTAAGAACATGTCTGGGCCACTCTTCGAGATCGTTAGCAGGGTCATGAAGGCTCTGGTCAACAGGAAGATCACGGTGCCCGGAAACTTCCAGGGGTAAAGCACACAAACAGATGCGCTTATAAAGATATAAAACTCAACTTTTTATGTTTCTCATTAGGGGTGGATGATATACTAGCAATATTTCTATTGTGGATGAGCAAAGCACAGCTGGATGGTAGCAGTTAGCCGTTACAATCAGTTTACGTTTAGAGAGAAAATGAGGAATAACCTGTTCAGAAAGGTCCTTTCTCAATGATTTGGTCTTTGTCATAATAGTTTTATTATTTTTTTATTTAAAAATTAAAAGAAAGAATTATATTTAACGTTTTTATTCCTAGGGGTGTGTGATATTGATCCAATTTTTGTTGTTGTTTTTTCTTCGATAACAATAGTTGCACAATATTTTGTGTTTTTGTTTTTGTGCTGGTACTTTGGCTGGTTTGGGCCTGTCGTCGATAAATATGACACTTAAGCCGTCAGTAGATGGCAGCAAGTCCCTGTCTTAATGAGTGATTCATTCATTCAAACAATTCGTTCAAAGCAGATGATTCATTCAGAAACAAAGCAAGCCTTTATAAATGGATCATTGAATCACTGACTCAAATGATTTGTTCAAAAGCAAATTCATTCAGGAATGAATCATCGTAGTGTTGATTGTGCTGATATTCAGGAAAACAGCACTGTTACTTGTGTGATATTAAGTATATCGTATCTTATAAATATATATATAAAAAAAAAAACATACCAGGGATATTTTTTGCTTTCATAACTTGAATTATAGGGTCATTTTAACAGCATTCTACTGTATGTGATGGGCTTCATCATGCAGCGAATACTTTTGGACTCAAGATTTGTTTTTTGATGTTTGTTTGACTCCGTCTCAGCTCACATATCGTTAAAACAACAATTATGAAATTATTGTAAATTATAAATATCATACACCCTTTTTTACACCAAATATTGTGGTTATATATTGCTCATGTTATCCACACCTAGTTCTCATATATATGTGACCCTGGAGCACAAAAGCAGTATTAAGTCGCTGGGGTATATTTGTAGCAATAGCCAAAAATACATTGTATGGGTCAAAATTATAGATTTTTCTTTTATGCCAAAAATCATTAGGATATTAAGTAAAGATCATGTTCCATGAAGATATTTTGTAAATTTCCTACCGTAAATATATCAAAACTTCATTTTTAATTAGTAATATGCGTTGCTAAGAGCTTCATTTGGACAACTTTAAAGATGATTTTCTCAATATTTTGATTTTTTTGCACCCTCAGATTCCAGATATTCAAATAGTTGTATCTCGGCCAAATATTGTCCAAACCATACATCAATGGAAAGCTTATTTATTCAGCTTTCAGATGATGTATAAATCTCAATTTTGAAAAATTGACCCTTATGACTGGTTTTGTGGTCCAGGGTCACATACTGTGTGTCAAGATTAGAAGCTGAGCTCATTTTGAAGTTGTTACTGAAGTCAGTCTTTATCTCTGTGTGTGTGTGTGTGTGTGTAGTCACTCGAGGTCTCAGTGTATAACGTGTGCGTATAAGGCGAGCTCAGGGCTGCTGTATCCTCTGGAGCGAGGCTTCATCTACGTGCACAAGCCGCCGGTTCACCTGCGCTTCGAGGAGATCTCCTGCGTTAACTTCGCCAGAGGAACCACCACCACCCGCTCCTTCGACTTCGAGATCGAGACCAAGCAGAGTAACCAGTACACCTTCAGCAACATCGAGAGGTAAACCACACCTCACCATCACAGACAGCAGCGTCCCTCATCTGTCAGTCATAAGCAGAAGGTCTCTGCAGTGCTTTGTCCTGACAAGCCACAGAAATAACGGAGACCACCTCTATTCTGTCTTATGTAGGGAAGAATACGGAAAACTCTTTGACTTTGTCAATGCCAAGAAGCTGAACATCAAGAACAGAGGATTTAAAGAGGTAACTTCAAAATGTTTATTTGGGTGGAAGCCAAAATGTGTAATAAGTAATATGCACCATAGGGCTGGGCAATATCCAAATGTATTATTATAAATAATTATAGTTAAAAATGATATATCTCTATTAATGTAGTTGTTGTGGGGAAAATGTATTTTTAAAGCCAATTCTAGTGAATCAGTACTAAAAATATTCAGCCTCTTTTCTACACAGTTTTTCAGTAAATCAACCATTTTTTGTTAGCCTACTGTTCAGAAGTTTAGTAGGGGTTTTTGGGGAAAAAAGTTTTTATTCAGCAAGGATTGGTCAAAAGTGCCAGTAAAGACATTATAATAATGTTACAGAAGATTTCTATTCCAAATAAATGCTTTTCACACTTTCTATTCATCTGTGAATCCTGAAAAATAAAATCTATCAGTTTCCACAAAAATATAGGGCGGCACAGCTGTTTGTTATAATTTAATATATAATCAGAAATGTTTCTTGAGCAGCAAATCAGCATATTAGAATGATTTCTGAAGATCATGTGACACTGAAGACTGGAGTAATGATGCTGAAAATTCAGCTTTGATCACAGAAATAAATTACAGTTTAATAGATATTCACATAGAAAACTGCTATTTTAAATTCTAATAATATTTAACAATTTTACTATTTTTACCATATTTTTAAACAAATAAATGCAGCCTTGAAGAGACATCTATTAAAAACATTAAAAAAAATCGTACTGACCCAAACTTTTGAACAGTACTGCATGTACCCCATTAGAACAAATTCAGCTTTCTTCTGCTCCTGATTGAGTGCAGGATTCAGTTATCACATTATTCGCAATGTTAGATGATAACATGTATTTAAAGTCTTTAACGTGCAATATCCATTTTGCATTTATTAATTTTCTATTCCCTCCCTTGCATGCTTTATCTTACTCGTTCTGACCTGACTGTTAGTGATCACGTTTAGTTCCAAGTGTTGTGTGAGCTCAAATTGAATAGATTGTTATGAGTTTTTCTCTCAAGTCGTGTTCATGTAATCTGAAACTGGTTTTAACTAAATAAACACTCCATTCTGTTGACGGATCTGCGCTGATGGGAATAAGCAGGAAGAGCGTTTGATCCAGACTCGGTGTGTGTTTATACTGATGGCGACACACTTTCACTGAACCTCCTGTGGACAGCAGCCGCATACACAGTCATGTGTTACATTGACATTATTTATTGTGTGTGCTAGGGCATGAAAGGCGCAGACGGCTACAGCGACTCTGATGAAGACCAGCATGACGCTTACCTGGAGAGAATGAAAGAAGAGGGCAAGATCAGAGAGGAGGGAGACGGCAGCGACGAATCCGAGGGCGATAGCGGTACTGACACACCTCAAACGAAATATATAGGGCGCTTTCCACTTTATTTAATTGAAAAAAATTAACCGGGTCATATTTGCATATTAAAATGCATGTAAACTTTAAGAATAACGGGTAATTTGGGGTAAAACTGTATAAACACTCATATCAAAAAATCTGGAACAGACAGTAAAATGCGTTTACTCACACTTATGTGTTACATTACTGTTGCATGTATTACATGTGTGAATCAGGGGGTGTGGCTAGAGGCAGTGATGTAGAAGTAGGCGGGGCTTCGCTGCACTATGACATCATAATGTGACAAATTCCAGAACGAATCGTTTGGCGGCTGGGTTTCAATAAAAGCTGTTTTTGAACGAACAAGAACGTTTTGAGAACTTAGAGGATGTGTTTATAGTTCATTGACCTGTTATGTGTCAAAAGATCAAGGGAATTTTGATTTCTCAGTTCATGACCCCTTTAAGGAGGTGCTTAACCTTTCACAAAATGTTGCACGTCAACCTCAGGAAGTAAAACTAAATATTACATGAGCATTTTATTTTTTGAAATGCATTTATTTTTATTTTTTGGGGGGGGGGGGATTATTACCAAAATATGGTTTACAGCATTCTGACAATAAAATTAAACATCAAAATTAAAAAGAAAATGAATAAAATAAAAACTGGATAGATGAAAGGTTTGCAAATTTAGTCTGAATTAAACCATATTTCAGCAGGTGCTAAATCTTAGGTGTCAGTTTAATTCTAATAAATTTAAACAAATGTATATTTATGTGCAATTAAAATTTTTAGGATTGCGTTAAATATTAGTAAAATATTATATTTGAAAATGTATTAAAAAAACATTACAATACACTGTTCAATAGATTGTCAATTATGTATAATAAATATATATTACACACACACACACACACACACACATATATATATATATATATATATATATATATATATATAGAGTGGGGACGGAAAGTATTCAGCCCCCCTTAAATTTTTCACTCTTTGTTATATTGCAGCCATTTGCTAAAATCATTTAAGTTAATTTTTTTTCCTC